>NC_082391.1:19626430-19631430 GCF_031168955.1 Gadus macrocephalus | reverse complement strand
GTCAACTTCAATTATATAGTTGAGAATTACATGATTTCTGAAAAAAATCATTGAAAAACCGAGATATTTGGGTAATGTTGTGAATTTGGAAAAGTTTTTGAGTACGAGTGGGAATCTTGCCGAAACACATTTGAGCTGTCAAAGTTGGAAAGTCTATAAATTCATAAAAAGCAATTAATTAATCATTTACGTGAATAGATGCCAAATGCACATTTAAAGAGGCAACTTTCCCAAACAAAAGACTCAACATAGGATGGAAGAGAAAATCATGCCTTTAAGTGGGTTGATTCCACAGGGAAACCATTTTATGTGAAAAGTTGATCTACAGGAGAATAAATATTTGAAAGCAACACGGAATGCCAAAGAGCCTTATATTCCCTTACGTATAAAACCGTCACCTGTCTCCTGCATTTAGTCTTTTTCTTGATGCCCACATCAATTAAAACATTTCCACCATAAATTGATGCAGGACAGGCATACATTGATGAAGAAACATTCACAAGAATGCAGGAAAGGATGTGTTTGATGCCAACCATCTCATGGGGGATGACCAATGGGACCCCCGTCTGGTTTGTCTGGTTGATGTATGTTTTAAATTAAACCCACGCCCATGAAACCCAGATTTGGGCGGAAAGATTAGGTCAAACTTTGGTGCCCCAAAACCCGATTGACAATCAGATAGATGTTTGAACAAAACAATTTCCTCTAAAATGATTTAGTCAATGTTCTTTGAAGAAACGATTAAATAAAGTCTATGGTGTCTCTGTAGGTGAGAAGAAACAAACCGTTTTTTCCATCAACAAGACCCTGAATGTAAGTTTTTTTAATAATGGGCGACAATGTATAACTTATGTCAGCGAATATAATTTCCTTCTGAAAAAATACAGATGACTGGTCCAGAAATACAGGTGACTGGTCCATCTGCGTCTCTGTCAGAAGAATGTGGAATACGGTACATAGCCACATATATATGGGCCTATCCACTGTAGCCAGAGGGAACCAAGCCGGTGAAAAGGAAACTGTTTAGACCAGCTAGTTCACCAGGAATATGCTACCACTAACTCGCCATGGTCAACGTTGCCACGGTCATTCCTTGAAGCACAACATCATCGAAAGATTTTCAAGCAGCTGGATGCCAACGTTCATCTGATATTTTAAGTTTGATTTTAGGGATAGCCTGGGTTTTGGCTTTAGCTCAACTCATGGTGTGAGCCAAACCTCGAGCTCAGGCTCCGAGATCTGCTCCGAGATCAGGTCTGAGATAACCCCCGCCCCCCCCCCCCCCCCCCCCCCTGTAGCTGCAGTGGCGACCTTTTTCTATTGACTCATTGGTTAAGAAATCCGTAACTTTATATGGTTATATCCAAGGCCGCCGAATAGGCTCAGTCCTGATCGCAGAGACCAGGGTTCGAATCCTCCCCGTGGTCCTTTGCTGCATGTCCTCCCCTCTCTCTCCCACACCTTCCTCTCTATCTCACTCTATGATTAAGCATAAAAATGCCAAAATAAATCTTTAAGCAAGTCTCGCAAAGCCAGCCTTTCCATTCTTGAGGTTCAACCTTTCAAAGATTGAGTGAAATCGGTGCACGCCCTGCTTGCACCGAGACATCGCCCAAGGTGACTGATTTCTTGATTCTCATTTCTCTCACAAAACCCTCAACATGAGTTCCAAACTAGCCACCTCAAAGCCCAGTGTCACCATTTAACGTGTACACCTGACAGGCAGGGAGAGGCACTCGGTCTCCATTACAAAGGTGTCAGGGGGGGGGGGGGGGGGGGGGGTGTAGTTGCAGCTAGGAAGCTCAAGGTAACGCCATAGATCTGACCAGCCATTCGTGTAGAGCGCTAAGTCCTTCATTTACTCACCACACAACACTAGTCCCCCTGCCAAGTACCCACCAACGCACACACCTGCACACTAATAGCTGTGTGTGTGTGTGTGTGTGTGTGTGTGTGTGTGTGTGTGTGTGTGTGTGTGTGTGTGTGTGTGTGTGTGTGTGTGTGTGTTTACGAGTGATTGAACCGTACAACTAACAAAAAATTATTCACCCACAAAACGGCGGTTGTATAGCATTGAGTTAATGCACACACACATACATGCATATACACACACATAAACGTATACATGTGCAAGCACACAGACACACACTCACACACACACACACACACACATGCACACACACAAACTCTCTTCTTCTTTAGCAGCCTTGAAGAGCTAAACGGTGTGGACCTGAGAGTTGCTCCATCTGTCTCCTGGGTGTCTGGGAGAAATGAAAGAGAGAGAGAGAGAGAGAGAGAGAGAGAGAGAGAGAGAGACAGAGACAGAGACAGAGACAGAGACAGAGACAGAGACAGAGAGAGAGAGAGAGAGAGAGAGAGAGGCAGAGACAGGGGCAGAGACAGGGGGAGAAAGCAAGGGAACAGACAAACCAGAAAGGGGAAGTGTGTGTAAGGAGCACATTAAGAACGATCCTCCTGCAGTCGATCCATGTGTGGCTTCACCACTGCACCTTAGCAACGAGGCAGCGGCGACGAGCCATAAATAAAGAGCATAATGAGCGAGAGCAGTCGTGTCATGGAGTCACCGTCTTCCCCACCAGGAGACAGGCCTGGAGGAAAGTGCTGATCCTCCTATTTATTCTGCCGTGGTTCCGAGAGGAATTAAGGCATGTAACCAACAACAGCCATACCGATTGTATTTAACACCCAGTAGCATGTGTATACATATATATGTATACATGCACAAACAATAAATATTATTTATTATACAGGCTATATATATATACTGTATATATAGACAGTGATAATACATTTAAGCACATTTTTTATTTGTTCCAATATGTTTTAAACAGCGATCACTGATAGTGTCTGGTCCGTGACATGGCTCTCCCTGTCCCCACGCTCTGCAGTTATCAGAAAGCCTTTTTCCTGCCCTGATCCCTCTTTATCACACGAGAGAACTCCACAAAGAGGCGATCCTCTTTGCACATTCACAGGGCAGTAAGCAGGATTTGAGAGTTGACTGACAATGGCGGAACAGGGCAGAACCACTGAGTCCGGCGCTCCCAGGAACGGCTTACACAACCAGACTTGCCGAGCGAAAAAAAAAAAAGAAAAAAAAAAAGAAAGGGAAGGAAGAAGCAGAAAAGGAAACTGAGTCATGCATATGAAGGTATTATTGTAGCAAAAGTCTTTAGCACCTGTAACTGCAGAATTTGAATGCGTACACTAAAGTCACAGTAAATTTGAAGTCGTATATATTTATTTTGCATGTGTACTCTAAAGTCACAAATGTGTAACAGTACATTTGTAGTCGTAAAAAAAATATAAATATTTTTTATACCATTGTAAACACAAAATAGGGTCTACGAGTACGCTAATCTGTGTTACAGGTGCACAAATCCTTTTGCTACAATTATTGCAGCGCAGTTGGTGCAAAACACATTCGCACACCCGTGTTTCATAATCTGAGAACATGCCCAAAAGGTGTGCATTCGTAAACCCAAATTTGAACAAATGCATCAGAAGTTGCACATCTGTGAACGCTATGTTAATTCAGCATTTTAATGAGCGAGCACAAAACCATTTTACAACTGCTCGAATCTGCTCCTGCAAGTCTCAGCTGTGGGGTTTTTTGCAGGTTGTTTTGCAACACCCCTAGGTGGTAAATGTGTAGCAAAAGTATTCGTATCCGTAGATGACAGAGCGTCCGTGAGCGGGACAAAATAGTCCCGCCCATAATTTCCTAATCCAATGAAAATCGCCGGCAGGGATGCATTTCTCAAATTACACTGTCTGGGACCCACCCCGTGCCAGCCATGGAGCTATAAAGATCGCAGCATACTCAGCACGGGATACGTTTATTTCTGGAGAAGTGAAGAGGGCGTCCTACTGAACGGAGATGGGTATCCTACATTATGTTAAATGAAATGACTAAGTTCAAGTGAATTCCCCCCAAAGTATTTCATTAACATGCCGCAAATGTCCTTGAATGTATTTTAATGGTCGCCATAACATAAATTCAGAAATGTTAATGCAATACTTTGGGGAGAATTCCCTTGAACTAAGTCATTTCATTTTACATAATGTAGGATACCCACCTCCGTTCAGTAAGACGCCCTCTTCACTTCTCCAGAAAGAAACGTACCGCGCTAAGAATGCTGCGATCTTTATAGCTCCATGGCTGGCACGCGATGGGTCCCAGTCAGGGACGGCTGGTATAAATGGGCTAACAGGGCTAAGCCCTCTTACAGTGAAAATATATTATTAAATTCTTAGAACATATTGTTTTAAATTTTGGTAGAACCTAAAGGAGCAACAGCACCAAAAAGTGACAGAAAAACCCAGGATATATATATCTTCCTGTGAATGGGCTAAATGTATTCAGCCCAAGCGCAGTAGCGTAAGCTTCCATTGACGTTTGATTGACAGGTGCCCTGACACGCCCCCTTCATATGCTTCCCATTTGGGCTTAATTAGTTTAGCCCAAAGGCTGACCTAGCACAGTAGCTACAGTACAGTGTCCTTCGACTAATCACAGCACAGTAGCGCAAGTGCAGTATGGCGGGCGTTAGCATGAAAATGAATGAAGTGGATTATTTACTTTCTAATCGGTTTTCTTTAATGTCTTTGGAGGAAAAATTGGAAGCGAAAAGATTGGGGACACATCAACCAAACGATGTACAGATTTACTGTCAGGAGTGCGGTCAGAATATGGCCGGTAATAGTGCATTTGTAAGCGGGTCAACTACGTTTCGTATCGAAACATTTAAAAAGCTGTCTAAATAACCCAACATGACGTGACAAGTGTGTAGAGATAGTGGCCCCTCTCCAAGCTGCATTTCAGCGACAGGCAGTAACAATAAGGTTCTCTAAGGAATCGGAAATTATCTCATTTAATGTTGCATACAACATTGCCAAAGAGGAGTTGCCATTCTCAATTTAAATCCGAAATTATTCTCATGAAGAGAAATGGATTAAACATCAACCCGACGTAGGCC
>NC_082391.1:19600752-19623252 GCF_031168955.1 Gadus macrocephalus | reverse complement strand
GTAGGCCATTTCTCAATCATTTTTCACCCCCATCCCATCCGCCACTCCCCCTCTCCCACCAACCCCCCCCCCCCCCCCCCCCCCCGCCCCCAGCCCCACCCCACCCCCTAAAATGATTAAGGCTGACGTAAGAAGTTCATTAAAACAGAAAACATTAGGCTCATTAAAAAGCCATTAAAACTATGGCAGAGAGGTGATTTATGCCAGCATAAGGTTGGGGATGGCGGGTGGGGGTGGGGCAGGACAAAGAGGCGTAAAATGGGTGGAGAGGAGAGACTCACTAGACGGGGAGAACGTAGCAGAAGAAGGCGGTAGAGCGGGGGTGAGGCGGCGATTAGTTGAGGGGCCTGGTCTTGGTCATCAGAAATGGCCACAAACGGCCAGTTCAGATGTCTTAACGCTGGGACGGGAAGGGAGGAGAGAAGGGCAGAGAGAGACAGCAGATGGTCAAATACAGCTGAGTGTAACTGATCAAGATTTATAAGCCCCCACTGCACACACTCTCTCACACACACACACACACATCCACACGCACGCACATGCACATGCACACACACACACACACACACACAAAGCCTTTCACTACCTGTTCGGTATAATGACAGCTTCCTTTATTACCTGTAGTAAAAGGTCCCTCTATCTTTCTCCCTCTCGTAGTCGCTGTCTGTCGCTGGGTGTGTCAGCAGAGCCTGTTAAGCCAGACACACACACATGCACACACACACGCACGCGTGCGCACACACACACACGCACGCACGCACACACACACACACACACACACACACACACACACACACACACACACACACACACACACACACACACACACACACACACACACACACACACACACACAGATATGTGCGCACTGCGCACACACACACACAAACAGACCTGATCTCTGGCATTTACTGAACGAAATGCCATGCATTCTAATCATGCTGTGTAAAAGTAAGGCTAAATATGTAACCACATATACAACAATAGATTAATGTGTAACTGAACCCCCTGTTTCAGCTTGGATTTGAACACTATGAGACTTCTTCGGAGGTGGGTGACCGTGTTATCCCCATGGTAACTTACGACCCAACTTTCAACCTTAAAGCTAGTACGGTTGCTGTGTGTGAGCGTTATAATCAGCAGTGCGATAAAATAAATGTAATTCTTCGGCTTAAATTTGTGAGAGAATAAAATGAACATAAGCACAATAAAAACTCTTCTCAAAGAGGTATAGCAAGTTATTTGTGTAATCGTGTATACTTGGTCTTTTGTTTGCAGTTCCCTCTGTTTCTTTCTCACTGATCAGACTTTTTGCCCTCGCTGTCGGCTTTGAGGTTACTCTGCCTGACCTTATGTTTGCAGTTCTGTCAAAAACTGCATGTGTGGGTGGGCTTTATTGAGGGGTACACCCATTGGCTAAGGAGTTTTTGAGTGATAACTCAGTGCCCCCGGACGTTGTTCAGTGCAGCAAGCGCAAATTTTGGTTTTGGTGATGGACACTATAAGCAGTGGCAGTAGAGTAACCACTAACAGGCCCGCCGCTCCCTATACGCAGAGTACACAGAGTGCGTAGGGCACCAAGTACCTGAGGGGGCACCAAAAATTAAGTTTTGTAAAAAATAAAAAAAATAAAAAAGATACATTATTGAAATAAAAATAAATATGTAATTTTTTTATGAAGAGGCCCACCGTTGTTTGTACTTAATTGTATAACCTATAACTCCATTTTGGCAAATTAGATGTTTTTACCTAATATATAAATATATATATATATATATATATATATATATATATATATATATATATATATATATATATATATAAACCGTTATAAAGGGTAAGTTCAGCTCTTATATGTACTCTGTGCTGTACTAGACGTTTTGTTGCGTAAAGTTATAAGTAAAGCTAAGCCTTGCTAAGTTAGTTTGCTTTTACCTGACTTACCTAACTTACCTAACATGCTATCTATACGGATTGTACATAGGGAAGTCATATCGCCTCCGTTTTGGATGCAGAGGAGCAATGTAATGTTAGTTATCGTGTTGGCAGTAATTGTATTTTGGTATTTTTTTTAATTCATTCATTAAACTCTCATGAGTCCTCGGAGTAGCGCAAAAAAAAAAAAACATGATCCATTCTTATGCCCTATAACGATGGCAAGCTAAATTGTGTGGTTGTGTTTGTGTGTGCGTGAGTGTGAGTGTGAGTGTGAGTGTGTGTGTGTGTGTGTGTGTGTGTGTGTGTGTGTGTGTGTGTGTGTGTGTGTGTGTGTGTGTGTGTGTGTGTGTGTGATAAAACAGGCACAGACGCAACGAGGCGTGTGTCTGACTGTACCAGTCTTTTTAATTTCTGGTTAGATCTGTAAGTGCATGTGATGATAGCTTTTGTTGAAAAAGCACACTCATTTGCAACGGGAATCAGTGGAGTGATGCATCACCCAATAGAGCTGTCTCATTGGTTTCTCAACTCTCATCTTCTCTCTGTAAAACAGCGTAACATTTTGGGACCTCGGCAGGAATGAACAGACAGTTCAGTTGCAGCATACTGGAGGGCAAGTATATGTATCACTAACACTTAAAGTTTGTCTCTATGGTCAACTTAAGAACTGACCAGAAGCTGTCCAAGCTGCTTGTTTGAGTTGTTCAAAACATTTATTGATATTAATGGTGTCAGGTACTGGTGCCAATTAATATCTTTCTTTACACCTGTTGTGGTAGAAAAGAACCGAATTCTATCACTTCAACTAACAAAGAGATCATGAAGTATCGAGGAGTCCGGGGCAAGTATGACATAAGACTTTGTTGTTGAACAAGCAACAACAAGGCCGAGTAGTTTGCAAAGCACTGCCGATCATAAGATCCCGGCCTTTTATTCTCACACACCAAGCAATTCCCCATATGGTATGCCCGCCCACAGCATGCATTGTTCTCCTTTTATGGTAAGGCCGGTCAGCCATACATTCCTTTAAGTATGTGGTCAACATCCGCAGCTAATCTAAACATTAGGTTGACGTCAGTACGCCTTGACCCCAGACTCTCTGGCACCGTGTCAAGACTTCCCTATGAATCCAGAGGGGATTTAGCTGCTTTCCACTATTAATGATATATAGGCCTGATAATACACATAGTTTGCCATAAAGAATAACGGTTAATTTCTTCTATACTGTCCCTAGACTTGTCTCACCAACATCACCAACAGTTCAGTGGGAGTTAATTCAAACATTGTCAAACAACGTTCAGGAATATATTTCAGTTAATAATAATAAATTAAAAATTGTTGTGGTTGCTTGATAATATACAATACTTTATCAAGGTATTGATGAATTTGTCAAATTTAGAAGCTGTGACTATAATGTCACCAATCTCGATTTTGACAGATAAGATGCAACCTTAGCAGTGCTGAAGTGGTTCATCTTTACTATCTTTCTACCCCTGGTACTGAGGCTGCCAGAATATTACACAATATTCTTTCAATTTTGGGCAATGCAAGCCCAGATAAGCGCCAGGGACAGAGCTTGGGGCAGTGCCTGAGCATGGATCAAGAAATGGCCAGGTCTAACCTTTGAAATCCTGATTCAGAAACACTATCAGGGTTTCACACAGGATTTTCGGAGACTATGGTGGGTGGGCTTCAGACGCTGTAGGGGGTCCTGGGGCAAGCTCTGCTGGAGGAAAATGTTGTACTTTTTAAAGTGAATGCATCAATCTGGTTCACTTTGAGAGCAAAATGATGAGACTGACTATGACCAACCTCTTGCTCTTGTAATCATTTTGTGCTGATTAAATAGTCAACTATTTAATCATTAACACTTTGTATAGATATGGATGGGGAAAATATCTACCCAATCCCAACACCATGATTTGTTTGCATTAGAATGCCTCCCTGAGGAACTTTACCCAGAAACTAGGAATCTTTGGAAAAACTGCATTTCCAGTAGGAACCAGGGTTTAAATGAAGTTCTGGGGACATGATCAGGATTTGTTAGCTTGCCTCATAGTTCCACACGTCGGCATATAATACAGTGGCAACTGAACATATAAAACCTGTGTCAAGCCATATTAATTAAGCTAATTTATTACTTCCTGTTGCAAAATGACTTGTGTTTTTTTTTGGTCCTTTTATCAGACCAATGAATCTAGGCTGAATAAAATAGGCATTGATATTATGTAAATAGCTTTATTAATACTCAAAGTCATTCATATTTTACACAGAAAACCTCTAACTGTCGAATTGCTATGGGGAGTTTTATTTTTAAGAATTAAGTACTTTCCAAAAGTACATGAACTTTGGGGTTTGCAGTGCTGAACATCTCTGATTGGCCGAGCACTCAAAGCATTATATTTCAGCCATTTCAACATCTGCAGCTGATAAAAACAAAAACGCTTGGCCACTTTGAAATGCAGATAATCACACACAGTGTTCTTATTGCATCCATAGAGGTAAACTAAATTCATATACCTATAATAATCAATATCTGTTGCATATATGTGTTGATCATTCCTCTCGATAGCAGTTGGTGCTACAAGCCAACGTTTACTTGCATTGCTAGTATGGTGAGCCGCCATAGTTAAAGTGAATTGCGGTAAGCTTTAATAAGCCAGCAAAGATAACCAAACAGTGGAACCTATTTCATTTGACGCTTTTCTCTCTTCACAAAAACTGTGCCACAACCACCTCACCTCCTCAGGGCCTAAAGCACATGCAAGCTGGACTTGGGAAAAAAAGTCTTTCCATGCCAGAAGACATGGCTCATCTAGAGGTGATCCATCTTTCTTTCTCTCACACACCCTTTCCTCGAGCAACTCACCCAAGATAACAGAAACTTTGCAAATTCATAATACAGACTTACATTTTAGGTCTCCAGCTTGTTTACAAGTGCATATCCAAAAATTAAAACGATCACTGGGGGATGGCTTCAACACAAAGCAGAAAGTATAAAAAATTTAATAAAAACTCATCCCTAACACCTCTTTCTGTGATGCCCAGGAGTTTTTACTCATGCCAAAGGGTGATTCCAAGAATTGTTTTAAAGAGATGCCTTTAAAACTTCCTGCTGTCCACATTACTCAATGTAATGGCCCGGAATGTGACCCACTTTCAGATTCTCAACCACAGGTAAAAATAAATATATTTGTTGCTTGAGCATAATTTCTTTCTAGAAACATAGATGACAAGTAACTTATTACAAATGTAACTTCCTTGTCTATGTTTAGATAATGGAGGTATTTGCTTAGAAGAAAGTAAGTTGATACTAACATCTGGGATTAAAAACTATATTATTTTTTATATTTTCAATATTCTGTACTAAATTGTGTGTCCTTTGGTTTTTCGCCAAAAGAAGGACAGTGCTCTTTATGCCAGAAGGAATATCCAACAGTGAAATGGAACTACATGCAAGGGAGTGTGTGGCCTCGCAGTGTAACTTGCATAGGTATTGTTATCAGTTTAGCCCTTTAGGTTTGGAGGTGGACAATCCTAGCAGCCCTAAGACATGCCTGCTCACATGTTAATGGTCACATTATTTTGTTCTGTAATATGTGTCCTGTCTGGATGGCAGCCCTGTTGGGTCAAAGGTGCTGCAAAGATTTAAATGCTTTCCCGATGCACTCGGTGAGCACAAGAGCTGGTTTAGGACATGTTCACACACAACGATTCAGGCACCATGAGTTCTTAGGCCAATCCTTCAAGTCAGTTCTAACTCAGCTCTAGAGCAGGTTAAGAAAGCCTTGGTGGTTCACATCAAATGTGGTTGCGTTGCCCTTGACTACGAGGTCTCTCAAGTATGTGCTAGTGCTATTTAGAGCATAGAAAACTGGCTTCAAAAGATTGCCGGAGACGGACACAAACATAGCATTTTACCTCTGTTTTCTCTCAATGACCTTCTTATTTTAGTAAACGGAATATATCACTATGTTGAAGATCATGCAATATAAATGACCCCTTTCAATGCACTGGTGTAAAATGGAGGTGTGGACAAGGCCTCCAACTTATCATACCATATGAGTCTGGTTATTTTGCTCTCTGCCTCTGCTGACATAAGAGGAGCCATCACAATGGAATGTTGAAATTCACGCCTTACGTATATTTGCTAAATTTAGGATAAAGACCTCAAACTTACACCGTAGTTCATATCATAACATATGCACTGTTAGCCATTTGGGCTGTAAGCGTTGCCCCGGGCAAGCTGTATGATGGTTGATCAACGAAAGTAAAATCTGGACGGCTTATTTGATCTGTTTTCATGCAGCAAAAGACCCATGGGTTCAATTTTCGCCTGACTTACACTTGAACTGCTTCTTTCTCTTTTCACTTTGTTGCATCAATGTTTTGTTCAGAAGTAGAAATAGCTAGACTAACAGTAGGTCTACCTAATAAATGACTGAAGGTAAAAAGGAAATAGCTATAAGTAATGCTGAAAAAGCCCCTTCAATCGTCAATTTGGCCAGCGGTTTAATCCCACCCCCCCCATACATACACACACACACGCACACACACGCACACACGCGCACACACACACACGCGCACACACACACGCGCACACACACCTCTGCCTCCCCCATTACTTAACTCTGTTCCCTCAGATTGGACAGTTTACCAGTGTCACAAAGGGCAAGCCAAACTGGATGCTATAAAGTAGCAGAGAGTTAGATTTGGGTTTACATTTTGAAATTGGTTTATTGAGGTTTTGAGGTCACAAAGTGAAGCTCAAAAAATATCTTATTAACCATGCTTCACCAAAACATATTTGTTTTGGCAGAAATAACCATGAACTCGTATACCTAAGTGACAATATTTCAATCACATTAATTTATCCACTTTTCCCAAAAGAATGACAATGTGAGTCTGATTTGAAATTGAGTCGAAAAGAAATACAGGTATTACATTTTCAGGTAGTATATTTTCTTAACTTGCTTTTTTTGTACTTTCACAGATGTCCTTCTATCCACTGAGTTCAAAAAGGACTCATAAAGCTTCTGAAACGTATCAACAGAGGACTAAAAAAAGAACGAAAAAAGAGGACTTTTGATAATATTCATTCTGATCCTCTCCTATTACGCATGGTCTGTCAGATTGGGGCCTATTCAAATATTCATTGGCCCCCTTTGAATGTGGAAACGCTTAGCCCTCATCGCTAGCTCACTGACATAGCATGCAGAGCGCGCTTGAAGTCCCTGGGAAAAGTCCCTTTATTTGCTCCCTCCATATCATGTCACTCACAAAAGACTCTCCTTCTTAGAGATAACAAGACCCAAAATAAAATAAACCCATTACACACACAAATATGCAGGCCTGTGGGGCCGGGCAAACAGCTGCTATTGAACGGGCTACCCTGTTATATGCTAATGTTTTCAGTTTAGAGGGAATAGCGGTGACACTCGCGGGTGACATTTTTTAACCATAAGCGGTTCTGTGTGTCAGGGCAGACACCGTTTTAATGTGATGCTTTGTTTTCTTAAAAAATGGTTGGACTGGCTACTATTTCAGTGTGTGTGTTTGTGTGTGTATTTGTCTGTGTGCATGGTGTATGCGTGCGTGCATGTGTGTCTGGTGAGTCCAACTGTTTATGTTCACAAATAACAAATGAGTAGGTCAGGAAAGCATTTGAAAGTGCATTTATCACTAAATGCCATCTTGAATGATGAAATTCAAAGCTATCTTTTCACATCGCAGACTATTGTGCGATGATAAAGCGTTCAAAATATGCCAGTTTAGCCAGAAAATAAAACACGGCTGATAGAGTTTGATTTGTCATTACAAAGGACTGATGCAATATTTACCTACAGCAACAAGCCCTGTGCGTTTTCTACTCCAACAGTGTCTTCGTACGCCATAATAATACATGCAGGCAGACATACAGTGTCAAATTAAAACAGCAGTTCCTCTGTTGCCTCATCCCACAGAAGCCCAGTTTGCATCTCTATAGCAGACGGCTATAGCAGACGGCTATAGACGGCCTGCTTCCGAGGTGTTTTGACCTGGGGTGTCTCGTTGTTTTTGTGAAAATAATTTGGTGCTGTCAAAGCTTTCCAGCGCTTTCCACTGACGCTCCGTTTCATATTCATGGCAGACGCGTACGTTTTCTTTGCATTTCCTTTGCCGTAATTAAGAGCTGACTCTTCAAACTTGTGGCAGAGCATATGCATGTGTACGTATGTGTGTGCATGCATGTTTAGGTGTGTATCCATATGTGTCCATGCCTGTGTATGTATGTATGTATGTCTGTGTGTGTGTGGGCATATATGTATGTATGTATGTATGTATGTATGTATGTATGTATGTATGTATGTATGTATGTATGTATGTATGTATGTATGTCTCTGTGTGTGTGTGTGTCGGTGTGTGTGTGTGTGTGTGTGTGTGTGTGTGTGTGTGTGTGTGTGTGTGTGTGTGTGTGTGTGTGTGTGTGTGTGTGTGTGTGTGTGTGTGCGTGCGTGCGTGCGTGCGTGTGTGTGTGTGTGTGTGTGTGTGCAGCTTTGTGTGTTTCTTTGTGTGTGGACATGTGTATGCAGCTGTGTGTATGTCTGTATATGTGTGTGCGCTGATGTTTGTGTGTGCATTTTTTTGCATGCCTGTGAGTGTGCTTCTCGGCCCCTCCGGTGTGGATAGTTCTGCGAGGGCACGTGTAATGGGCTGTGTCTGGTGTGTCGGCGGGGCTAGCGTTGCATTGGATAAAAAGCGGTCCGTATGCAACAGACCCGCTGCATAAAAAACCAACTCAGTCTGACCCATGTCTCAGCGCACCCCGCCCCACACATCGCTCACTCTCCATCGCTACGACGACTGGCCGAAGGGGGGGGGGGGGGGGGGGGGCGGCCAGCAGAGCGAGTCAACGTGAGTGAGCGACATGCGCATTCAGCCACGGCTTTTTATGAATTAGTCATAACTGTCATCATCAATCAATCAATCCATCTATCAATCTCTCCAGTCACTCGCGCAGCGGGCCAGGCAAAAGGAACATACATTATGCATGGCCTTTGAGCTCCCCCTCCTAAAGAAAATATGGGATGGGGGTTGTGGTGGGATAAGGGGGGGGGGGTTCTATTCACATGATGACGCAGGATTTAACGTGTTGTCAGGCCTTTCTGTAGACACTGAAACAGGAGGATGTTTACAGTGAACAATCAGCAACAGGTGGATCCCAATCAAGGACAATCATAATCATGATGTTGGACATGATGATAGGACATCTAGGGAAGGAAAAAATAACTACAGAGAAATCAACTGTACAATTTGAACTGTGCCACTCGAGCAGAAATGAAAACAAACCTCTTAAAGTCACTCGAAAGGTTAGAGACAGTCCAATCCCAGAAGTATCCTCCTGCTTACTTAAGCCCTCGGTGTTGTTTGCCCTTTATCTGATGGTCATGTCCTGTCGCAGAACCAAGTCCGCTAAATTATCTTTGGGTGTTTTCTCACTCGGTCCCTTTCAGCCTTCCAAATGAACTTAAATGATTAGTCAGCATTCTTTTTCACGCACATGTAAACAATCCAGAAGAACTCAGACCCCTCTCAAACAAGCCATACTCGGTTCGCTATGAGTCTGCCTATATCCTGTGCATTGTGAACCCAAAGCGCTCCAGGTTTCCTTGGCCTTCCTGATTGTCGTTCAGGCCTCTTGGCTTGCTGTAGACACATGACTTGGTCGCAGGAAAACCAAAAAGTAGTAGCCGGAACTATGGACTATATGCTGACAAGGCTTGTCGAGGAGTAGCTTGGTCCGAAGGAAGAAACAACCGCACTTCTCAAGTTATCAAACGTAGAAGCCATCAAACGGTAAGGGTCTACAACGAACAGAAACGCTAAGGTTTTCTTCAGTTCAAAGCGAGGGGCTTCATTAGGACAGCACTGCAGCGCCAAGTCAAAGTACAAAAAAAGATGCGTCAAAGGTACTTTACCAAAAGTGGTATAATGAGGGAAAGCGGAGAATCCTCTGGCTCAAAATTCACAACCCCTTTTACTGCAAACTTGATGGTATTATAGGTGAAAGCACCCCTTTCAACCCTAAACATTTCATTGAAGGTGGAAGTGTTGACCAGCAGAGTGATGAAGGTTAACTACTTTATTGGCATGAAGATTATGTCGGATTTGGTGATAATCAAAGATGATGGTAAAAGTAATAAATTAATGGCAAATAAGTAATAACAGTAGGCTAATAATGCATAACAATTCTCCCAACCCCACTCTATTTTTTTTATCTCCCTCGCACAAAGAAAAACCTTCCCTCATAATGTTGAATTTCTTACAATTTAGTCCAAAATATATTGAAGTATTTCTACCATATCGTTTAACAGGAAAAGTTAACTTTCTGCCTCACAGTAATGGAGATCAATGTTGGTGAGTTGAGCAACACTGATCCTGAAGATGGAGAAGGGGCAGCAAGCACTTCAAACACTTCAGATCCTCCAGGTGAATTGAGGAGCCAACCACCTGCTAAATCAAAGGGAGCATCGGTAGTCTGAAGCTTACACTGTCAAGGCAAGCAGTGTTAAGGAGTTAAACACCATGTCACCATCATTGTATGAGCAACAATGGCGGGACCAGGAGTGAGCTCAAGGAAGACAAAGGTCTTCCTTCAGCTCTCTGCATATGTCTATTTTTGATATTTTAATTGTGTGTGTGTGTGTGTGTGTGTGTGTGTGTGTGTGTGTGTGTGTGTGTGTGTGTGTGTGTGTGTGTGTGTGTGCGCGTGTGCATGCATGTTGTTTTTATTTCCTTTTATCCTATTTTATTCTTTTAACCTCCCCAGGGACTGCAGTTGGAATTGAGCTTTCAGCTATAATCTGATACAAGCCATCTTTTTACTCAACATAATTAATGAAACTTGTACATGGACCCTGTTTCAAATAAACAAATAAAATACAATAAAAATAAAATGCACAGGGATAGAATTAGAGCGAGTGCTCCATAAGCTCTAATGGTAAATGGAAGAAAAAAGTGGACAACTGCAGGTGGAGAGTTACGACAGTGGACAAATGATGACCCAAAGTTTCAATGCACTGCACCAGCGTTGTATGCAACACCTTACCCTACAAAAGGGTCTCCACAGCTGTCTACAGACGCCTCTGTAGCCAGTACTGATGAAAAGCCCCTCCCCTGTGTCTTGTATGAGCTGAATGAATGCAAATAAATACACATGTCAGCCATAGAAACCACAGCATTAGTAAAAGGTTTTGGATTCTTTTGTTGAATACACTATTTTGACTGATGACTGATGAGCAGTAATTCTGATCAGCCAATTAGCCTTTTTGTTTTGGTAAACAATGAGGAATCACAAGTTAAACGAATATGTGAGCAGACAATTTTTTCCCTTTTAACAATAATGTTTTGGGGGGTGGCGATGGGATTATCTCCCTGTATCGGTAAGGCAACTCTAGGATGGTAACATAACTTCAAATACCTACGTTGGTTTACATCACTAATGTAGCAACAAAGTATGTTAGAACAAGGTTTTGAAAAATGTCTTTCTATATCCAACATCGCAATAGAAAAAACAACCGCACAGAACTGAATAGCCTGAACTATGTACAAATGTTATAATCCTTGTGTGTAAACATTTCATAAAAAAAGACCAAACACAAATCAAACGTCGGCATTGGTTTTGCTCTGTATTTCAGACCTACTCGCACAAAGCAGAGCAGCTTTGGGCCTTATAATTTCAGAGTTGTGCCAAATACTGAGCCAATGCCCTTCAAGTGTCATGTCCAGTCCGCGTGGTCAGGGCCAGGCCCTTGCCCTTGCATGTCCACCTCTTTCATCAGCCACACTTTGCTGTAGATTTCCTGAAGCCTTCAATTCTTCAACCCCTCACCATATGTTGTGTAATATGCAACAAGCTGTCACCACCTGATTAGTAATCTTGACACTGTGATCACTTCTTTGGAGTGAGCGACGCCACTGAGTTTTGAGTCTGCCGAAAGCCCCTTCTACACACATTCTCGCTCGACTCAGTTTATAATTAAACCGTCACTGGTCTTGTGTTTTGCCCTGTCCTTCAGGATATGATTTCTGCAGTGGATATGCTGCATCAGCTATCATTGATAAGGGAACACTAACCCCCTGAAATTCCTCAGACGATGCGAATAAGTCTTCCACACTGGTCTTGCTGGAAAAGTGTAGAGTTTGCAAACATTCAACACTCTTTTCCAGCCCAACCTACTTTTATGTCCTGAAAGCTATAGTTGATGGCCTATACTCTGTAACTGAATATTTGCCCTTACAGTTGTAATTTTTACTTTAACCTTAATTAACTTTGTTGAAAAGTGGGGCTATGATGGGTTAATGTGTCGTCGATAGCCACCAGCGCACATGAGCAAACCCCATCTATCCCTGAATTCCTTGACAATGTCCCTCAAATCAGTCCTTCCCTGGACTTTTATGAAGCTTGCAATGAATACACCTACAATGGTGGAGACTTTCTTGAATATACTGAAGAGGTTTGAGATGGAATAGTATTCTATGTCTGTGGAGAGCCTCAATAACATAACAGCCACATGGTGCTCCACTGTCCAATGTATACTGTTCCGAGTTTTGTGCCACTCAAGGTAAGGTCTCAACTGCTGCCAGAAGTAATGGATTGTCTTCCTGCCCGTTCTGATATTCACGGTCAAACCAGTCACACGAATGCGAGACCTTGGTTTTGTCTAGCATAACCAATTAATGTATATAGAATCAGCATCTGAGTCAAAATTAATTATCAACTTAAAATGTGTTTCACACAGAGAACTTCAGAAAAAAAAGATAATGTTTGAAGCAAGGTTTATATTCTTCTGTTCATTTGTTTTATCATTAGGGTATTGATAGTGATAGTATGATCAAAAGCTGGCTTTGCATTTCTGAATTCCCTTTTATGTCTAATGACTACCTTTCAGGTGAAAGATGAAGTCTCACACGTGTCTCTATTCTTCTTTGCAGTTTCCCAAAATGCTTTTTGTGTTAATATAGTTCATTTGAAATGAACTATATTACTATGGGTTTCCCTTCCTCCGTGGGCTAATGAAACCAAATACCAAAGATTGATAGTAAGATTGAAGTATTGATGCAGCCACCTTGTTCCAAGTGAAAAATACCCATGAATGACAATAAATAATAGTTAATATAAATTAACTACTTGGGAAAATAACCTTTGTTATTGGTTACCCTTTTTGTTAAACTTTAGTCAAATCTGCCCTTTTCTTTGCTTTGAGAAAAGAAGTAAATACTTTTAGGGTTTAAACCTCCATTGAGTCCAGAACCTGATCCTTGAATCATGGTTATTTTTGTGAGGGTCTATCCTGTGTTTGTCGTTCTGTGTCTGAACACATGTCTATTCGAATTGGCTGTCTTCAGAAATAAGAGGAAGATTGTTACGACCTATTATCTTTGTTAGCTGTAATCATGGTAGTAAGTGGAACCATAATTACGCCTGAAGCGGCCTCTTTCAAAAGCAGAATTACAGAATGTTGCGTGAAGTAGAATGTTGTTACTCCACTTGAGCCTTTCAAGGCAGAATCATGGCAACGGTCCTGAAAAATCACAATAAGTTATTGATATGAACAATCGTAAATCTTTTTTTACTTTTACCAAAATGAGTTTTCCAACAAACTTGCAGCAGGTCAAAGACTGAGCCGAAACATGTAATTGTTATCCTCAGCAAAAACATTCTTTGACTAGCATACCTTGGCCTCGTCTGCTTTTGCTCGATTCATAATTAATGACCCGTGGATGAATAATGCATTTCCATTCCACCCACTCCAGTTAAACAAGAGTTTGTGGTGTGTAACAATGTCCGGCAAAAACCCTGGCACAAGAGCCCCTCACCTCTCTCTCTCTCTCTCTCTCTCTCTCTCTCTCTCTCTCTCTCTCTCTCTCTCTCTCTCTCTCTCTCTCTCTCTCTCTCTCTCTCTCTCTCTCTCTCTCCCTCTCTCTCCCTCTCATTCCCTTCTCTACCTCTTGCCTCTTGTGTGCTTCGATCCTCCCCATCTCTTTCTTCCTGCCCTCCCTCTCTCCCACCCTGCCTTTCCCCCTCTCCTCATTGGCACTTCCATCTCCACCATGATAACCCTGTATACTTTTCCTCTCACCTGCGTTTACCTCTTCTCTGTCTCCTGCTTAACGTAAACCCCCCCTCCCCAAACCGCAACCACCACCACAATGATCACCCACTCACTCTTACTGTCCCCTGCCCGAAACAGGGACGACCCATTAATCAGCAAATAGTGCATTACCTTTGTAATTAACATTCAACTGGGCTTCACCCAGTAATATTTCATTAGTTTATATGCAAATAATTTTGAGCGATTGCCTCATTTGGTCCGTGAGAACAGTGATGTATCGGCCGCTCAGCGGATGAAAGACTGTATGTGCATGTGTGCATGTGTGTTTGTGTGTCTGTGTGTCTGTGTGTTTGTGTGTGAGAGCATGAATGTGTGTTTATGTGTGTGTGAATGTGATTGTCTGTGTGTGTGTGTGTGTGTGTGTGTGTGTGTGTGTGTGTGTGTGTGTGTGTGTGTGTGTGTGTGTGTGTGTGTGTGTGTGTGTGTGTGTGTGTTGGTGTTTATATAGCATAGGTAAGCACATTTCTTTCTTTTTTTTCTCTTTTCCATCTTGCCTGCCAGCTCCTGCTAGTCTTGTTCAACCTCTCACCCTTCTTCACTCACTCTCCTCCCTCCTTAGCTCTCCTTACTTCCATCTCTCCCTTTCCTCCCTCCCTCCATCCCTCCCTCCCTCCCTCCCCACCTCTCTCCGTCACTCTCCCTCTTTATCAGCAGACTACTCCTCCTCTGCTTTCATTCACTCAACCATATACACATGTATTTTTTATGCGTTATGAAACGCATAGTCCTGGGAAGGAAAAGCTATGCTGCTATACTGCTATACTAGCTATACTGTTTAAATCATTGTGTCATCTAAATATGATATTGAACTAGTATCAGAGAGTAAAGTTCTATTTATCTTAACTGTAGCCCAAAAATCACCACACTTTAGCATCAAATACGTACAATATGTACAAATACTCCCAAAGCTTGCACCAATTACCCTCTATCGTAAAGTCTTGACCATAATGTGTGTTGATATTAACATTATTGTACAGTCATATATTTCAATTATGTTTCTAAGAAGCCTTAACATTAGGTCAGTGGTTTGTGTGCAGGGGCCAAAATAACATAAAGGGAGGGGAGGAAGAGGAAGAATCTAATTCCGCCAAATGCTGTGTGTACTCACCGGAGGGAAGTCTGGACATTTGTTTTTGCCAACGGGTGCTGTGATCCGGCCAACACATCAAAAACAAACAAACAAAGAAACCCTACGTATAAACATGGCTAAAGGGAGGAAGAGCAGCCATACTGTTCCATATCAAATTGTGTTTGTTTTGTCTGTTATTTATGTATGTATAGATAGATATATAGAGATATATATGCATCACACTCCACCAGCACTGGGTCAGGGATTGGGGATAAACGCCGGTTGGACACAAAAAAGGAGTTTGACGCTGGGATGACGATGGGAACCGAAAAACTGTAAAATGTCTCCTTTGTCCGAGATTGAACACAGAGCATAATGTTAGGAAATATTTGTCTGTCTCATCCAAAACCGCGTTGTGATTGAATGTCTTGTCTGAGAACGCCGTGGAAGTTATCATTGGAAAAAACAGCGTGATATTTTAAAACATTCCCTTTGGTTCTATGCCTCTTTGATGATGAAAGTTATGTTGGTTGTTATCTGCTGAAGGTACGGTCAAACCAATGCATTCCTTCTTATAATCTTTTCATTAAGGCGTTGGTTTTGGGTACGGATTTGGTATATCATTTTTTTCTGCCTTTTATTAACTTTTTCCATTTTTTATTTTACTTGGCCCTGGTTATTAACAAACTGATCCGTATATAGAGTGCCTGCATATGTGTGTGTGCACAGAGTATTGTGTGTGTGTGTGTGTGTGTGTGTGTGTGTGTGTGTGTGTGTGTGTGTGTGTGTGTGTGTGTGTGTGTGTGTGTGTGTGTGTGTGTGTGTGTGTGTGTGTGTGTACCCATGTATAATTCATAATGCCAAGGAGCTTGAATGAGATGAGATGTGATGCATGTCAGGAGCTGGTCGTCACGACAACTCAAGACCGGACCTAATGAGAGGTGACAGTCACTCTGCGTATGTGTGTGTGTATGTGTGCGTGCATTTGCATCTTGCTGCAACTGTGTGTGTGTGTCTGTGTGTTTGCAGGTGCGTGTCTGATCTGATCCAAAATGCTGCAAGTTGTGTGTTTTCTTTAGAAGTAACAACTTTAGGTGCTCTGTTTATACTGAACCCTTAATCTTTTATTTTACTAATGAATGGATTGTAATCGGCACGTTATGTGTGGAAGGAAGCCGCACCCCCCCCAACCTCTGTCAAGGTTGAACGGCTAAAACATTGATATCAAGTGCAGAGTCATCTGTTTTATGAAATATCAACTGCATAGTCATCTGTTTGATCGAAGACGCTAAAAAGCTTTATGTTTCTGCGTAGTGGCATCCAAATCAATCACGGCTGTTAAGCTATAATCTCGAAATGTGAGACCTTCATTCTGCAGCCTTACGCCTGCTATTTATGGCTTTTCCTTACACTGGTTTATACGGGGGGCATGTACAGCTTACTGCACCAGACAGTGTGAGCGATTATTTTCTTAAACACTCTAACCATATTATTCTATTTAGTAGTACAGCTTATGTCCTGGCTCTCCATTCATTACAGGGTTCTCCAAGAAGAAGGTCGCGTTGAAGTGTTTGTAGGATTCTAAATGATTTTACTTTCGGTACATTTCCCATTCAGTTGAAAATTCGGTTCCGTTACCTGTTCATACCACCCACTACCAGTGTCCTAGAAATAGCAGAAGCATTTGGTGCAACCGGTTGAAAAAAAAAATAAAAAAAGAGCAACCAAGTCTGTCTGAACAATTTTCGACCATTTTTGAATTTCTGAAAGAGTTTAAGGCAGCACTGGACAATTATAACCGATCAACCCCAAACATTGAGGTGATGCTTGCGGTTTCCGGCCTGGTTCTAGAAAGAAGGAGAAATCGTATCTTACCCATGGTTACGAACCACAGCAAGGCGTGACGTAACCCTGATGGAGCTCCACACATCCACACAGCCACCGACATAGGGGCGATGGCATCCCCTCTTAGGATCGGTTTCCCTTCGTACGAGGCACTTCGAGGGGGGGTCACCTGAGAGTAAAACTTTCATAAAATGGTTTGATTTCTCTTAAAATTCCTTAGATTTGTAACAGACACAAAATAAATGCATTGAGTTCTATTTTCAAGAACTTAGAGGACCTACTAAGACGTTTAAAACAAAAAAAAGGATACACTGGTTTGTTTATAAAGATGCACCACACCAGCAAGACCTTGTTTTAGCAATATCTAAATAAACCATAAGCAATATGTTTATATCTGCTTAGCCATCAACGACACCAAACTTGACATATATGCTCCAAAACCACAAATTATACAAAGATGATACAAAAACGTGGCTGCCAAGTGCCAAGCACTTTGCAGCTATCTTGTTCATTGGATCGACTACCAAAATAACATGTTTGTGTTTGTCACTTTGTTGACACTTTGCTGAAACTACAAACCAAGTTTCATGTCGATTGGAACAGAACTCTACGAGGGGTTTTAGTATTTAAGTCATTGAATTTGCAACCCTATGCCTCTGAAACCCATCTTCACTCATTTGTCCCAAATCTTCTACAAGGGAGCATGTGTGGTACTCTCAAAACTGATTATTTGATTTATATTAGCAGAAGGTAATTTTCTCTGAATTTAAGGGCTTGAAACGATTTTTATAAATGTATGAGACCAGTACATTCATTTATTCCTCATAATTAGTGTTGAGAGGAACTTAAAATCTAAGCAGCACCCAGGTGGAACTGTTGACACTGAAGTAGTTGCGTTCCGGGTTGTCGTCAGAAGGGAGCACTTCCGCCCGCGTCCTCAGACGCAACTTGGATGACGAACTGAGCAGTTGTGTCTTCATTGTTTCTCACCATTTTCTGTACATTACAGGTCAGTAGTTGGTTCAAACTATAAAATGTCAACCTTCTAAAGCCCTGCTTTATATGTATAACTGTTAAAGAAGTTCGGGTCATGTTTTGTTGTGTTTTTAGCGAACTTAAGAGACTTTGAAAATACCGCCGTTGAGTACAATGGCAGGGGTAAATACCGGAAGGCGCGAAACGGCAGTTCCCGCCGATTATGGGTTTATTTTTCACCCTGTGTATTGCCTTGCGGGCATTCCGCGAAATGTATGGGTTTTTGTCAGCCCTTTTGCACAGTGTTAGTTTTATTTGTGGTCTCCTGTACACTACAGTTCAAATGGGAATATGAATAAATGTTAAAGGTTCATGGTTACAGATTTACAAGTTTGAAAAGAATGTTTATATTAATGCATACTGTTTAAAGATAAAAATGTTACTGTTACATCCAGTCACAACTTGGTTAACTTTGTATTGAAAACGTTTAGCTTTCTCTGAGTAATACTTTTGTTTTATTTAAGTGTGTGTGAATCGAGAATAATTGCCAACAACATGTTGCATTCAAGTACAGTGGATTAATGCTGTTTATTGCACTATATTATTATTGATGCTTTAACTCACTTAAACAGGTGAATGTAAATGAGTACGTTGCTCAAGTAGAGTCAAGTGGACTAATGGAGAATATTGAATGTGCACGAGCTATAACATGAATGTGAATTAGAATAGGATGTACGATGTAGTTAATATTTGATGCACTTAAACAGTTGAAGACTGAACAAGAGACACTCAGAGAAATGTTTGTATTTTATTTGTGAATTTGAATAGAGACGCAACTTGGATGACGAACTGAGCAGTCGTGTCTTCATTGTTTCTCACCATTTTCTGTACATTACAAATTTCTTTATTGTTGCCGTGGCACCCAATCCTGGAACCCGTAACACATGCATTTGGTATCTTTAGGCCCAATCCCATTTCTACCCCTTCCCCTTACCACTTCCCCTAACCCCTTCAAACAAGGGGGAGGGGTAAGTTATACGACTTTATATAACCCACGGTTCTTATTTGGGTAAAAATATGTTTTTCTTACCCATCTTGTATGGTACTTCACCCGCTTAGCCAAACACACTCAGCTAGAGCCCCAGCCATCAGTGTCCTTCAAACACACCTGCAGGGTCTCTCACAGCAAACACTGAAACACAACATGTACATCCTGAAAGAACTGCTCCGATCTCTTGGAGGTATAGTTTTAATTTGAAGTGTTTTAAATTAAAATACTAAATTATTCTGCTTTAAACACGTTTTTACCCAATTTGATGAAATTCGAGTGTAATTGAAAAGCGGTCACAAGCTGGATAGTCATTTATTTGGTTTTCTCTAGTTTCATATTTGGTTTGAATATGCTGTACTGCCAAACCAGTTGTTTTATTCATACAGGTCTGGTCTTTTATTAGTTGCCTAGATCTCAGCCTCGTTCATGGAAATTCAATAAATTGCTGTTCTAGATATTTTGTTGCTGATCGTTTTTTGTTGGTTCATTGTTTTGCATTTTATTTCAGATCTGCTATTCATGCATTAATAAATGGAAATAATGCAGCAACTTGCTACACGACTCCATGGTAAATATGAGTCTGGTTGTTTCTATGTTAAAACTTGCACAAGGTCAACGCAGTGGGAATGGTGTTAGTGTAATGGATCGTGCTGTGCATTACTCAATAAACTGTTTATTGTTTGCATAAACTGTTGTGCAGTCCATTCATTCGTTGTATTCTTTGCAAATCATATTGTGTGCTTGCCCCACAATTGGGTTAGCAATACATTCCATCTTTATATTGCCCTTAATCTGTGTGTGAGTAATTCATGTTATAGCGGCTGAAGTCATTTTGTTCACATGAGGTTCACAATTGGTCTTCCTGTAGAGCCATTCCTTGTGAGATGGGCACGGCGTCTGTTTTCTAAAGTGACTTGCTGATGGGGTAAAGCTTGGTGGCACATTACCCAAATATTGGAGCCTGTCTTCCAATGTCAGGAACAGTTAAGCTAAAGGACACAGAACATATGTTCAGAATGAACTCGTAGACAGTGGTTTGAAAGCCCATTTCAGGGCAGTCTTTCATTTCTAAATATGGCTGCAGCCTTGCTCTGATCGAAAAAACATATTATCTGAGCAAGGCCTTCCCTGCAGATTCTTGTTAATCTTTTAACATCGTTATTCAGTCTATTTCTATGATTACTCCAAATATTTGCCCACCATTATTTATTTAACACGGCCAACTGCAGCGCTAACCTTGTTCGTCATGAACTGAAACTCATTCCCTGAACGCTTATATGTCTAATCAGTTTTAGATTTTCTGAAAAGAGCTTCAATGGGATCGTGACCGGACCGATCTGCAGAGAGAAACAGAATGTGAACATGCCAGATCAGGATGGTCACCCGATGATAATTGTGTTGTAGCTTATTTGTGTTTCCCAAGTCTTATCACATGTTAGTGCTGCTGAAACTGTCATCATGTTCTTAAGGATTGTAATAACCAAGTCTTTATCATGTCTTTATCCTTAACCCTCCAAATATGGCTTGAAACTTGTCTGTATGTTTGTGTTTGGTGTGTGTGTGTGTGTGTGTGTGTATTTGTGTTTCTGGCTCCTTGCATAATGCCTTTAAAATTAAATTATTAGAAAACAAGAATGCAAAGACGTACGAGGCTGCTCATTATAATTCAAATGAGAATCGATCAATTACTCGCCGAATGCATACGTTAATATATTTTTGCATAGAAATGTACAAGTATCTATCAATTCTATATTAATGCACACAATTTAGATTCATAATTTTCAGGATAATGTAGATGTTAGGAGATAACTGTGTGTGTGAGTGCGTATGCATCTCAACACACACACACACACACACACCGACACGCAGACATGTTCCGCAGTCTGATAAATTTGAGTGTGGACGTGTGAATATTAACATTGACGGCGGCAGAAACTATTTTAATTGGAAATAAAAAAAGTTTTCCAATTAAAAAATGCCCATGATCTTGGGCTGTTCTCGTTTGGTATTCCGGGGACGTCGTTGTGTTCTTCAGACTAAAGCAAACGAGCAGCGATCGTTAGTTAAAGTCCCAGTCATGGTTCACGTGAGGTTGACCTCAGCAGCATGCGGTCCTATGGATGCAGCCTCATTGTTTACTCCTCAGCTGATCAGTGGCCTTCTCACACAATTAAGCTAATTATGTGGTTTCCTGAAGCTAGTTAAGTGCATATAATTTACTGTGTGTATTTGTATGTGTGTGTGTGTATATGTGTGTGTGTGTGTCTATGCATATTATTACTGTGTGTGTGTGTGTGTGGAGGGGGTTGTGTGTGTACTTGTACGCGTGTGTGTGTGTGTTTCCATGTACGCATTTATATTTGTGTGATTGTATGTGTACATGTGGGTGTGCGCACGTGCATGTGTCTGTGTGTGTGTGTGTTATTGTGTGTGTGGCACTCTACCACGATCGCCATTGCAGCTACTGTTGCTGACACTGCTCTGGCTGACTGTGGTGTGACATGACAGCTGCCAATGGTGTCCATTTGGTGTGATTCATGCGCCCCAGGTCTGGCTCCTGGGTTTGGGATGGATGGCTCTCCATCAGCAGGCATGTGCGCTTGTGGCTGACAGTTATCCAATATGTAAACATTCTTTGTATATTTATTTGCTCTTTAACGACACGGCTGGCCGGCTGAGGGGACTATTTTAGATTTTCTTCCCCTTCCAAACCGTGACTTAATATCTAAAACCTGGGCTGTTTCTCTTTTTTTTCTGGGCGCCACGTTCATTTGTCCACTTCAAAGTGATGGGGCCGCAGCATTGACTGGAAAGTTTACTCTGCTTCTGCTGTGATGGATGCCTTTGAAAGTTTACCCTTTAATACCAATAAGTGCCAATGCAACTCCCCCCCCCCAACCCTCACCCCACCTCCTCCATCCCTCCTCCACCACCTTCATCCCATCCACCCCATCTCCTTAACACCCCTCCTCTAACACCCCGCCATCTCCCCTCTCTACTTTAATCAGTGTAATGCCGACCCACTGGTGCACTGTGAGCACCCCTCAGACAATGTCAGGTAATGAGAACACACAACAACAACACCCACACACACACTCACACACCGTACAAAAAAGTTTGACCAATGTCCCCCAAAACAAGGCTCTCTCAGCACTCTCTCTCTCCTGCTAACTTTCCTCTCTCTTCCTCTTCCTCATCCTCTTTCCTCCCTTTGCCGCTCTGCTTCCTCCCCCTCTCACTCCCCCCCTACATGCTCCCCCTCTCCCCTCCTCTTCCGCACCCACCCCTCTTTCCTGCCCTTCCTCCCCCTTCTCCCCCTACCCCCTCTCCCTCCACCTCCCCCTTTCTCATCCTCCCCCTCCCCCTCTCCTCTTCTGTCCCACTCTCCCACCTCGCTAGTCTTGCATCATTGTCAAGGTCATAAAAAAAAAGAAGGAAAACAGTCTGTAAGGACAACCATGTGAGTT
>NC_082391.1:19580752-19598252 GCF_031168955.1 Gadus macrocephalus | reverse complement strand
GTGTGTGTGTGTGTGTGTGTGTGTGTGTGTGTGTGAGAGTGTGTGAGTCTCTGGCTGTGTGTGCGCGCTTAAGCTTCTCTCCCTGCACCCAGAGGACAGAATAAAACTTCAAAGGCGTTCAGATTATCTTTCATTAATGCAAATCAGTACGTATGAAATGATGTGAAATATTTCATGAATGCGGTGACAAAGATTGCAGTCGGTTGGCTAGCGAGGGTCTTTAAGCTAATGGCTTCTCTCAGTGTGTTGCCGAGGAGCTGCGCTCTCATTTTTAACCTTTATTGCTGCTCCCCGTTGCATCACCCCGGTCTGCCTGCATACCTGAACTTTCCACTTGAGCTGTTTTTCGCGTTTACAACCGCCGCAGTCATCTCGCCCCCCCCTCCCGCTGCGCGTGGTTGAAATGGAAGGCGACGCCCCGCACGCACGCAAGTCTGCCGCACAGGGGTGATTCGTATCCGTATTCCGGTGATGGCAGCCGCGGACTCCCACAGGTGATCCATCACTATGGTAACCGGGCAATCGGGACCCCGTTGGTAATGTGACCATCGATTAGCCAACAGTAATTAAAAAGCTTTGCACTAATAAGTACCCTGGGAGCACTCACCGCTTTCCCCCGGAATGGTCAAAACACCCGAGCATGCTGGGAAATTGTGGGGGGGAGGTGGGAGAGGGGGGGGCTTTGATGGAGGAGGTGGGGGGTGTGGAGGGGGCGATTTCAGAGGAGTGGACATTGATGGCGGGAGTAGATGAGGAGGCAGGGGGGGGGGGGGGTCTCGGGAGAGGATGGCCTGAGGGCTGGAGTGAGTGGTTGTTGTTGGAAGGTTGGAAGATCAAAGCTGGAACGATGGGTGGATGGATAGATAGGAGGAGCGGGAAGGGGGATGGTGGTGGAGTCGGCGAGAGAGAGGAGGGTTCTGAGGAGGTGAATATCATGTTGGACCGAAAACATGGTGGTGGAGGGAGGTTGACTGCAGGGCAGCCAAGTCTGAGGCATCAGGTGCTGGAAAGCGTGAAAATGAGTAGGATATTCAAAGTAAAATATTAATGCACATTTTCTGTGCCAAGCTATTTTACCTGCACACACTTTATGCGCCTCGTATGTTCTATTTATATTTGGTTAAATACCTGTGCTACCTTCATTTTTTATTTCTGCTAGTTTGTTTTCTGCTGCTCCTTTGTTTTCTTTATTGCGTGACCTTTTCTCTGTCGGGAGAATTTCTCTCTACGTATTTTCAATAGCACACCTATTTTTGTTTTACTTTACTCTAAATATAATTAGAAAAATAATATTGATGGCAGTGAAGATGTGATTCTAGAATTAAATCCTCATGCCATAATGATGTTGTGTGGTGCTAAATGTGTTACAAATGTGTTAAGAATGACACAAGTGCTGCTTAGATTTGCTATATTGCTATTAAATCCATCTCAAGGGCAGGCTCCCTCAGAAGTGTATAAAGAAAAAAAGAACGTTTAGGTTTTATTTATTTTCTATTATTTTGAATAACTGTTGCCACAAACACTCTGCAGAGCCATGGGAATACGCCAATCGAAAACCAAGCAGCTAATGGAATCCAATCATTTTCAATTGTTGTCTGCAGTACCTTTTATCCAGAATAAAACTCTTAAACCGGGGATTGTATTGGGCATTAAAACTACCGTGTTCCTGGGACAAAAGGCGGCAGTGGGCTAAGTATGGCAAGAGGGATGGGACAAAAACGAATGACGAATAGAGAGAGAGAGGCCTTTTTGTTTGTCGTAATCTCTCGCCACTATCTTATTATGCTCCACTGCAGTACACATCCCAATTAAAACACATCTTAAGTCTCCACAACAATGCATCACAAACAGCACTCTCCTCCACACGCAAGGTGTGCTGTTGAGGTGTACACACACGTGTGCACACACACACACACACACTCACAAAAACACACACACAGCAACCCACACACGCACAACAACCCACACACACACGCACCGTCTAACAAACCTGATAAAGCCTGGGTGGGATAGTCTTTTAAATCCCGGCGTAAACAATTAGGCGAGTTATAGAGTGTTTAATGAGATAAAGGCAGATAAAGGCGGGCCTTTTGTTTGTGTGTCCGTTGGGAGCCGCCGTTGCCAGAAGTTTGAAGAAAGAGTTTGTGTTATCGCCATGTCTCCCTTGAGGTGGCTGATCGCCTGGAGACCTGCAGGCATTAGCTCCTCCAGGTTGATGTGCGTGCTGTGTCTCGGTAGGGTGTGTTTGTGTGTGTGTGTGTGTGAGTGTGTGTGTGTTTGTGTGGCTGGGTGGCAGGTGCAGGCATCTGTGTGCGTCTGTTTGTGTGTGAGTCCGCAGGAATGTGTGCATTAACGCATGTGTGTATGTGTGCACGTGCATATGCACACCTGCATGTGTGTACAATGCGTATCAATGCGTGCGTGTTGTGTGTCTGCATAAGTGTTTGTCGTGTGTGTGTCTGCGTGTGTGTGCGTACGTGTGTGGTGGGTGGATTGGCAACGGTGCAAGGGTAGGGTTTGTGTGTGTGTATGTGCAAATGGTTGCAGGTGTGTGTGTGTGTGTGTGTGTGTGTGTGTGTGTGTGTGTGTGTATGCGCGCGTGCATGTGCACGTGAACGTATGTGATGGGTGGGTGGGTGTCGACATATTCATGTCCAGGCTTTGAAGTTTCTCTTTCAGTAAAACGCTTCAGGTATTATTAAATAAAATATCCACGGTTTACCCAGTTCCTCCGTCTTTTTTTCCCCCTTTTTATTTACTCATAACCACCACAACCACTCCCCACCCCCTCCTCTCCTACCTTCCATCCCATCCTCTGAACAACACCGTCCTCCCCGCCTCCCCTCCCTTCCTCACACCCCCACAAACAACAACACGCGGACCTGTTTTTGTTGCCCAGGGGGGCGGCAAATTAAACAAGACTCCAACAGAAATAGACTTCTTCTTCTTCGTCCCTCTCTTTTCATTTGGCTCCGCGAGTGCGGCTCGCCGGGGATGTTGCTGTTTGCTGCCCCACGTTGGGAAGCGTGAAATGAGAAGAGCGAGAACCGCTTCCCAGAGGTGGTGTAGGTGCTGGTGGGGGGTCCTCGTAAAGTCAGGGTCTCTCGCTCAGTCTCGACGTACATGCGGACAGAACGACCTCGTGGGATACAATGCATGTTTACATTCCTGGCTCAGAGGTTTGTTGTTGCTGATGATCCATAGGACCCTCAACGTATGTGCATTTGGGAAAAAAAACCTTCGCTACATGCATCGACGGCAAATGGATGCCATACAGCTGTATGCAGTGTATATGCATATCCATCAAAGATATTTTGATAAAATATATGTATATTCATGTATCTAAAAACCTTGCGGCCAAAAACCTCTCAGCTTGAAGTATACATAATATATATATGAATATATATACTGTCTTTGAAACCCAATGTCAAAGTCATAGCAAGATGCCTAACCCCCTACATGCTTGTTAATGACATGTATCTGGATTCAGTGTCACTTGGTAAAGCTTCTCCAAAATGGATCAATGGTAAATACACAGGTGCAGGTGTGGATAGTATACATCTTGCCTCAGTGATGGGGCTTCGGCTGGAAGCCTTTTGGGAAGGGGAGGGGCCCTCTCTGTCAACACCAGAACACATCCACAGATCCTATCAGCCATTCAACACGTGTCTGCAAATATTGTGTCCCCCTAAATGATTCACGCATGCCTGCTTGTGATGATGGGAACTTTCCTATCCATATTTACTCATTCTCTCTCTATAAACAGAGACTGGCATTTATTTATTCATATGCACTTTTATGTATTTGCTTGTGTTCATTTATTTATTTGTCTTGTTTTTCTTTTTTAGTTTTATCCGGCCATTTTCCCTCATGGGAGGCTTAAATGAAATGGCCAAGGCGATGTGGCATGGAAATTAACACACTCGACTGGACATAATGGAGTAAGCAATGACAACGAGAAGCACATATAACTGTCACAATAAGCTGACTGGCAACCGGGCGTTCACCAAACACATCCCATTCTTCGTCTGATTCAAGCTAATCACGACAGCTCAGCCCCGCCAATTGGGGATGCCTCCGAGCCAGCCGGGGTGATTCAGGGGCAGGCGCCATGGCAATGGCGGGGGTGGCATCAGATCATAAACTTTCATGATGGTGTAACATGAAAGACCCATGAAAGACCCCGTGTTGCCCACCACACGCGCGGGCACGCGCAGCTCACAACGTGCACTTTTCTACATCTTTTTTCTTTCTTTCATGAATTATTCCTCAATCAAATCCGTTGAAAGAATAATTTCTCTCTGTGTCGCTTTTTCACTCTCTCTGTCTCTCTCTCCCTCTCTCCCTCGCTCTCTCTCTCCCTCTCTCTCTCCCTCTCTCTCTCCCTCTCTCTCTCTCTCTCTCTCTCTCTCTCTCTCGCTCTCTCTCCCCCCCACCCCCCCCCCCCCCTCTCTCTCACTCTCTCTCTCTTTCTCCCTCTCTCTCTCTCTCTCCCTCTCTCTCTCTCTCTCTCTCTCTCTCTCTCTCTCTCTCTCTCTCTCTCTCTCTCTTGCTCTCTCTCTGTCTCTCTCTCTCTCTCATGGCTCTTTTGAGTGACGGCATTCTATTGACATGAATCAAATCAGATCATCGACTTCAAAGGGCATGTCTTGTCTCATTTCACACCCCATGGGCACGCCTTGGGAGTATCTCAGGTACTACTCATATGCATATGATTATCCTTCATATATTTTATACCTATAGATTTGATTTCCGTTGTACCATGTTTAACTAACGTCCAATCATGTTATCGTTATACAAGAGCGCAATAGCATGTGAAGAGAAAGGGGAAAAATATTAATAATATCTAAGAGGAAATGATGGAATAATATAACCAGGGGGAAAGGCAGGGAGAAAAGGTAATACGCACGATACATGGGATAATTGGATAATGATTTTGGCAGCACATCCGTCAGAGAACTCTCAGTCTTGACGGTTCGATGCACTGACTCATAGGTTTACAAAGCAAAAGTGTCTCATGATATGACCTGAATCACTTCTGTTTATCTACCGGGCAATTTGAAATTAACATGGAATGCAAACATAGTTAAAGGTGCAGTGTGCAGGGTTCATTGCCATCTAGTGGTGAGCCAGCAGATTGGCCTATATTGGAATGTGCCTGGTGGGTACCAATAACGCCATCGCCTCAGAGCTCATAAATCGCAATTTGTCAAGGGATGAGGTTCCTTGATAGATTGATTTAGTTGTTTACGCGTCCATTCAGGGCTACTGTATAAACATGGGACGCGATGGGCTCCATGGACCTTTTCCCTATATCGATATAAAGGGCTCATTCCTAGCTTACGAAATAATAAAATTATAGTCTCATTGAAACTCACTTATGAATATTATATTCAATTTCTGCCAAGTCAGTTCCCCTAGGTGCCACTTATTTCTACATACTGCATCTTTAAAACATTTATAAAAAAATAGAGGGGCATAAAAAAAAGAATACTGTCAAACAAAGGCAGTTTTAACAACACTAAAACCGTACAGATGACCCAATAAAAAGATCTTCGATGAAGAAGCACTTCCGACTCTTTCCTGTACTCAAACCATCACACTCTATCCATCTTCTCACCACTATTTTCCTCATCCTACCCCCCCCTTGCATCTCCACCACGGCCTCCGCCCATCCTCCCAATATCACTATATTTCTTCCACAGTGTCTCCCCACCCCCCTCCTCTTCCTCTTCAATCAAATGCACTCTGCCATCTCAGAGCAGTGCTTTGGATTGTTTGAAGAAAATACTAGAGAAAAGAGTATAAGACAAGAGAAGAAAAGCTGGGCTGGCAGTGTTAACAACCCAAAAGTAAACCACAACAGATCACTTTAGTTTCCCCTGCCACTCAAACCGACTCTCGTTCCCTCACATACACACACCCAAACACACACACACACACACACAGACACACACACACACACACACACACACACACACACACACACACACACACACACACACACACACACATAAACACACACTCTCACAAACAGGCATGTGACAGAAACAAATACATGCAAAAACACACACACACACCCACACATGCACAAACACACACATACACACATGCACACACGCACACACGCACATACACACACATACATGCATGCACACACTGACACACACACACACACACAAACACAAACGCAAACACGCATACACACACAGGCATACTCACAAACACAGACCCTTGCTGCCCATCCTCCCGTCATATTTGTCTCCAAATCTTTTGGGTGACAAGATTGTAAGGTGTGTCTCTCTGCATGTGTGGATGCATGTGTGTGCGTCTGCCTTTGTGTGTGTGTGTGTGTGTGTGTGCGTCCCTCCATCGGCAGGTGATTAATCTCTGGCGAAGTGGTAATCAGCGCTCCATTTTGGTATGCTGGACGGCCGTGTTGCCCATGTGACCATGAAGGGGAAATTGGAGCCGGTGTGTCCGGTGTTTGGCTGCGGGGGTAATGGAGCCCGGGAAGAAGTCCTTGAGCAGCGGCCTGGGCCTGTCACATGCCTGTCAGACCGCCGGCCCGGCCGCGTCACATGCGATGGGTCTCTGGTCATGCGCGGCGCTGCTACGCTAGCCTATCTTCTTCTGTGGTGTGGCGGCGTAACGAATTCCCGTCACAATCGCACACACACACACACACACACACACACACACACACACACACACACACACACACACACACACACAAATGTACAAAACATAACAAACACTTTAACACACAAACAGACACACACACATACACACAAACACAGACAAACACACAGACACATACAAAAGCAGACACACACAAACACACGCACACACACACACACACACACAAACAAATACAAAAGTACAAAATACAACAAACACCCACGCACACACACTCACATCCACAAAGTCCTGGCAGGAAATGGAGGCTGCAACGGTTCTGTCAAGCCATCAAATCTGTCCAAGCAAGATAAACACACTGTGACATTTTCCCCACCACACCCTGAGCTGTGTGCGCGTGTGTCGGTTTGTGTGTAGCGGCACAAGCACACAACGAGTATGGGCATTCATGTCTACCTGAGTGAGAGTGTGCTTGTTTGGACCCATGCCTGTGTGTGTGTGTGTGTGTGTGTGTGTGTGTGTGTGTGTGTGTGTGTGTGTGTGTGTGTGTGTGTGTGTGTGTGTGTGTGTGTGTGTGTGTGTGTGTGTGTGTGTGTGTGTTTGTCAGTGCAGGTTGTCTATTCTTTATTTATGCATGCAAAAACAACAGGCCTTTATTTAAGGAGAGAAATTAATGTATGACCTCACTGTGCTCAGCAATAAATCAACTGGGCTGAAGGCTGACCAGTTTTTTCTTTGCCATCTCCCCCTTCCCTAAAATGTTACCATTAGCATTTTGCGGAGCTGTGTCAAGATAAATGATGGCAGGATTTATGCGAGGGGAGAATTAGATGATGCTCAATGTCTTCCACTTGGTCATGGAAGTCATGTTAAATTGTTCTGGGCGCCTGGAGAGAGAGACGAAGAGAGAGGCAAGCCCTGCCCTAATTTGATCTAGCGTAAACCTTTAACTTTGCCATCTTGATGGATGTCGTCTCTGCGCGTTTCACTCCTTTAATGCTCAATGAAGGGTAATATGTATTACTCAGTCGCTTTATAACGAAGATCATATAATCTAATAGATATGACACCAGAAAATTGTGGCCTATCACAATGATTAAGCGTCCGCGATCTATACTAATGAGAGCACTTAAAGGATCGGTTTGCTTTCCCTTTGTCCGGTGTCCTATTAAAAAGATTGTTTTGCATTTACTATAGTTGCACAAATGTTAATTTTGCAGTTCGCTGCACAAGGGAACAATTTGAAGCTGTGGGTGATAGGGTTTCTATTCGATGGCGTTCGATGACACAACAATTTTGCCCCCTGAGAGCCAATAAGAATCCTTTAGGGGAAATATTTTGCTTTTCATCCAAAATGACGTGCATTATCAGCAAACATCATAATTTGTATTTAATTTTATCTAGAGCATTCACAAATCGCCCAAATGCTATGTTATTACTAAACAGTTATATCGGCCAACAATAAATGTGCTAAGATTTCATTTAAATCCAATCTGAGCACTCCTAAAGTAAGCAGATACTTCTACACTGCCGGCTACCCTGGAAGTTTATTAAGGTTTCATTACTTGTAAACGGCCGGTATTGATTTCAGATTTTAATGATACTAAACCAGTTTGTTGGTTAATTATTTATTTGTCTTATTTGTGTTACTCAGTAATGGATCGCTCAGGGTTGTCTCCAAATTCTCTCCAAACTCCATCCCTCTCACTTCACTCTTTAACTCTCGCTTCACTCCAAAACTGTTTTTCAGTTTTGTGACATCATTGAATGATGATGTATGTGAGCCTTTTGCACTGATAAAAATACTAACCATTCATGTGGCTGTTTGAGCATGGAAAACATGAAATTAATAAATGTTGGTTAGGTTAGGTTATGATTATGGAAGATTTGTTAGGGAGTGGCCATGAAAGTTGCCCGTCCCTGGACTACAGCAAGCGTCTGTTTCCTCTATAATAGTTGGGTGAAGTAGGGTTCAGATTGTGATGAGAATAAGAACATTTCCTGCCAAAATTCCTTTCTTGAGAACACATGGTTTTCTGAGCGGTACTTCTTCTTGAGCAAGGCCGTGTGGTCAGATATTCTGAGCGTGTCAGTGAAAGAAAAAAAAAAACACTTGCAGAGGACGTCAACAAAGGTTGGTCCAATTTCAAAAAGATTTGTTCTCATAAGTCACCGAAATGATGGGAAAATACAGTTTGGTTCAAAATATCCCCAAGTTATCCTTTAACTCTGATCCTTTCTCTCCAAAATCTCCCTACATTTTTCATTTTTCCCGGTTCTCCATTTCTCCTTCTTGCCCCCCTCCCCCCCCTCCCATTTCCTCACCCAGCACAGGGTGAATTAATGTCTGACTGTGGGAGACTTGTAGATGGCAAATGTTCAAATTCATTATGTATGACTTCCATGTTGCCGTTAATTTCTCGGAGCTGGCGAAGTCGAGGAAATGATTTCGTACATTATGTTTGTTTAATGAAATTGTCACACTAATGGAAGTCTGGGTGAGCAAGATGGAGAAGACTGTTTCTGTTTGTCGTTTTTATGACCTATTTTTTATTGCCGGCTTTTTTCAAAAAACCACAGGCACACACATGCATACACATACACACACACGCACACACGTTTTTGAGCAAAGCAACACACGGTAGAGGAGCGATACTGAAAATCCATTAATCTTTATTGAGATGCTGCACACATACGTCCACCTTATCAGTGCTGAATCACGTGCACATGTTTGATCCTGTCCGTGGAAAAGAGGTCTGGAGTATGCTGCTCGGTCCACACGAAACTCAGCAGGAGGACTGGAAACCGAAGGATTTTATTTGGAATGGACGATTTGTTTACATTTTAAAGGACTTCAAACTGGACAGCTTTAGGCGGTGTTTCAAACATAAACTGTTCAGATGAATATCAAACAGATTTGGAGTTTTAATGCGTACTCCCGTTGTTCTTGTATCTTTGGGTATGAGTGCTTCTCTTGCTTGTGTATTGATTGGTGCTGCTGTCTTGCCCAGGTGGCTCAGGAAAAATAGATGTTAATCTCAATGAGACTCATCTGGTTAAATAAATAAATAAATGTTTTAAAGTGTGTTTGTGTCTATTCAAAGCATCATAAAAGGAATGTGATAGTGAAGGTGGATTTGAGTTCATGCAGAAAGGCACACATATTCTCGCCACGAATTTTCAAGCCTTCAAGCTCTATTGTCGGTGTGTGAAAGTTGAGGGATCCCCTCCCACTGAGTGAATTATTCAAAGGTCTTCCAGACCAGAATACTCATCTCTGGTTATGGATATTTGAAAACAAACATACATTACCTCACTATCCACAACCACGACCTCAAGTCTGAACCTGTGTGGACCCGCTCTACACGGGATATCGCTACAAACATTATAAAAGTAACGATCAAGAGACATGGGAGACCAGGATGACTCTCTTTTGATGGAACGGCGGTTGCCTTTGCTCGATCAAACATGTAATTATGTAAAACAATGCATGGCTAACCAGCCAGTCATTTTTTGTGTGTTTTTTTTGTGGGCCTGCAATGTGAGAGTAGATTACATCACCGTGCATTGTTAAGGAGTGGGGTCGTCGGGCAGAACCATATAAATGCAAATAACTGAATGGTTATATTAAGAGGGGAGGGGTGGAGCTGTGGAGCGCCGAGCGGGGGGAGAGGGAGAGAGAGAGGGAGAGAGAGAGAGAGAGAGAGAGAGAGAGAGAGAGAGTAGCCTTCACTCAGAAGCTTTAGGACTCTTCTGCAGTCTGTCTGCACCTGTCTCAGACAGTGTGTGTGTGTGTGTGTGTGTGTGTTTGTGTGTTGTTTTCTTTAGAATTTAGATTTTGAGTTGGTGTGTTTTTGTGTGCTTTTCGAAGTGTTTCTGCATATGTCTGTCGGAAAACTGTATGTTTTTATGTGTTTTTGTGTGTGTGTTTGTCTGTTTGTGTGTGTGTGTGTGTGTGTGTGTGTGTGTGTGTGTGTGTGTGTGTGTGTGTGTGTGTGTGTGTGTGTGTGTGTGTGTGTGTGTGTGTGTGTGTGTGTGTGTGTGTGTGTGTGTGTGTGTGTGTGTGTGTGTTTAATGCATCGGTGCTGATGCTGCCCCTTACCCAAAATCCATCACTATATCCAGCCATGCGATTACAGCCTGCCATGGGAAACGCTGACTACTGCTGCTACTCTATTAGGCAAAGTGCTTGTGTGCGTGTGTGTGTGTGTGTGTGTGCGTGTGTGTGTGTGTGTGTGTTTGTGTGTGTGTGTTTGTGCGTGGTTGTGTGTGTGTGTGTGTGTGCGTGCGTGCGTGCGTGCGTGTGTGTGTGTGTGTGTGTGTTTTTCTGTGTTGGGATGGTTATGTATTTGTGTGCAACTATGTGGTTATGGCTATGTGTTTCTCTATGTGAATATATATGTGTATAATTATGTATTTGTGTGCTGGTAGGTGTATATGTATTTATATTTGTTTTTATATGCATGCTCATATATGTGTTTTTATGAGTATGTTTGTGTGTATGTGTCACTGTGTGTGTTGACGTGTGTGTGTGTGTGTGTGATTTTGTGTGTCTGCTTGTGTGTGTGTGTTTGTGTCTGTGTGTGTGCATGCACAGTTTCACACATGCATGTGTGTGTGTTTCTGGGTGTGCTCGCTTGTGCGCATACCTTTGTGCGTGGTGTGTGTGTGTGTGTGTGTGTGTTTGTGTGTGTGTGAAATGAGAGCATCATCCAGATCAGGTGCTAAGTGCTTCTCGCTGGCCTGCTTTCCCTGTCCCCAGACAGCGTTTTGTCACATGCAGCCTCCGTCCCTCGCCGCTCCCCCTGACCTGCAGAGACATCCGATTATACCAGCTGCAACAGATCGGTTCCCAGCTTGAGTTCCCTCCATCTCCCTACTGATCCGGGGCCCTGTGGTGTCTCCAAACCTCCCATCCCAGTCCTCATCTCCTCCAGCCATCACCTGTGGGTCTTTAACAGTGTTGGATAATGTGCTACAAAGGAACGCAAGCACTCACATTACCAATTTTGCAATTTAAGTTAACGATTATTTTCTGGTACGGTAACTTTTCTTTTAATTAGCAATCTGTTGCAGAAAAAATTCCTGACTCATTCGCGCTGTTTCTGTTTCTATCCCAACTTTTTGGTAAATAGCTTGCACTGAGCATGTGTAGTTCAGCTATAGAGTTATGATATATCTGATGTTCAACTTCCGTTGAACATCGCGCGGAAGACCATCACTCACCAATATTACTGTGTTTGTTCCTAGCTGAGGTCCAAAATGTACCCTCCAGGAGGATAAACAGATTTTTTGCAAAAGTCTTCAAAATGTAACTTTTAAGACTTGTTTGCCTGATGTCCTGCTTTGCCAATTTGGTGCATGCACCAGAGTATTCCCTCTTTTTCATACTTCGTCTGACATTCCTCGCGCAGCGTGATGTTGTAATCCATGATGGTTTCAATAAGACTAATCTTAATTAACATCTAACATCCAAATTAGTTATAAATTATCATTGGCAAAATGCTTCAGGAATGTCAAGGATGGTCAAAAGCAGTTTGAAAAAGATAAAGAAGAAAGAATACTCATTACTACAAACCATTCGGCAAAGCCGTACATTAAAAACATCCGGTGTGTGTGTTTGCAGTAGTGCGTTTGTGTGAGAGTGTGTGCATGTGGAGGGTGTGCAAGGGTGTGTGTATGTGAGAGCGTGCCCAATGCAGGCTGTGGAATAGGGATTGATGTGTCCATTTGGAGACAGGTGTTTAGAGTGCAGCGACGTCACTCCTTCTCGGTCTGTTGGATGCTGACTGCCTCCTTCACCACCGCCTCCTCCATCACCTCCTCCACCCCTACCAGCACTGGCCCCTGATTACTTGTTGTTATTGGAGTGTGAAATCTGGATATGCTTTTTCATCACTCAAGGTTCGGAATGTGCAGCACACGCCGGTGCTACTGTGTGAGCGCATGCATGTGTGTGTGTGTGTGTGTGTGTGTGTGTGTGTGTGTGTGTGTGTGTGTGTGTGTGTGTGGTTGTTTCTGTGTGTGGGTGTGTGTGTGTGTGTGTGTCCTCAAGGTGTGTCCTTGTGCCCATGGGACGTGTGGGTTTGAGTGCATCTTGTGTGTGTGTTCGTGTACACATCCAAAGTAGTTTGGGTCTATACTTTGGCGCCTCACCGTTTTGTTCCAGCGACAGGGGGAACATAAGTTCAATCTCTTCGGTGATTACTTTGCAAACATTCCAAAGCCAAACCTTACTTCGTAATCAGTTTTTCTTTCGGGGTGTGCATAAATCTCGGCAGATGTTTATCTCTATATGATGTGCATTGAGGAGTGAGATCCCAATGCGATGTGTGTGTGTGTGTGTGTGTTTGTGTGTATGTGTGTGTGTGTGTGTGTGTTGTGTGTGTGTGTGTGTGTGTGTGTGTGTGTGTGTGTGTGTGTGTGTGTGTGTGTGTGTGTGTGTGTGTGTGTGTGTGTGTGTGTGTGTGTATCTACATCTTTTAATATTAAGGGGTCGCAGGCCCTTTTCCCCCCTCTTGTAGAAAAAGCTCATATTCGTAAGCTGACAGTCGCCGAGCCCGGGCGTTTAAATAGTCGGGGAACGTGTTATAAAAAGACTGAGCACACCTGCTCGAAGTGTATTAATCTTCAGGTGCTCAGAGGACAGACATTCGTTATCAGAACTCGGGAATTAAACATGAGCATGAATTCTTCACCGGCGCAATATAAAAGAGTGGGATAATTTTAGCAGGGATCACTCCAACTGTAATTTTAGCTCCCCTCAAAGGCCTCTCTGTCTCGATGCCGTTTAGAGCTAAAGACCCTGAAGGAATGTTCAGCACTGTTTTCTTTCCAATATGTATTCTCAAAGGAGATTAAGGAGTGACTCTGCTTTCGGGCCTTTGTTTGGTTCCCCTGTGATTAAGTGAAACCACTGAGAGTGATTCGATTTTTCCCTGCAAGAGGAATAAAAGATGAGGAAAGCAAAAATAGTCGCGTTTCTTTTTCCTCCCGCCAACGGAACTGATTACGAGAGATAGATACATATGTCACGCCAGCGTCCTATTTTTGACTTAAAGTAATTATCATACTCATATATGAATTCCTGTTAGTCATCCGTCAAACATCATCCTTTTTTCTTATCCTTAAGAAAAGTAAAGATCAGGCTCTTTGGTTGGATTCATCTGTTGTTTTGCTTTGTTTATCCTTGCATGACTCCCTGTGTCTGAGCTCTTAGTATTCAACATGGTTGTGACATGTTGTGAGGCATCTCGTGGGGGAGGAAACAGTAATTTATAAAGTGACAGATTATTCTGACCACGGGTCTTGGACGGGGCCGAGGGAATTATTTTATAGCATTTGACCTCTGACCACGTAGGTGAGAGATCGAATCAACAACAGAATGGATGAGGAGGGGGAGGGGGTGGTGGTCAATTACTGACCTATTACCACCATTGCTGTCCTGTGTGTATGCGTGTGTGTGTGTGTTTCTGTCTAAGCTAGAGTGAGCTATTAAAGGAGGTCAAGGGGTTAATTGAGACGAGACAGAAGGTCAGAAAAGGCGTTGGCCGAAGGTGCTGTTTTTTCTTTATTTTTTTAATTGTTTTATGCCCACACTTTATCAGGATCGCCAATAATCAAATCATATGATGATACTATACGTCCCATCACACTCTATGGATTACAAGACATTCTATTTATTTAGCTGGCGTTAAATAAATAGTATTATTTAGCTACCGAGTAAATCCATTAATTAAAGAAGAAAAATTGCTTGGAGTGCCACAATAAAGAAACAAGAAACAGAGACTGGCTCGAGACTCAGTCCGAAAGATGAGTTTCCAACCTGCAGCGGAAGATAGTTTGGCCTTCAGTTGTCATGCTGTCAGTGGGGAGGTCGGTCCACCGTTGTGGAGCCAGGACAGCAAACAATCAAGATACTGCGACATGTGGGGTCCCCACCGAGTGTAGGAGCAGCAAAGACATGGCAGTCATAGAGCACGGTGCACAGGCTGGGGGGACGGGGACGGACAGCTTGACCATGTCCTGGATGTAGGATGAGCCTGAGCCAAACGCAGCACGGTGGGCAAGCACCAGTGACTTGAATCATATTCACGGAGCCTCCGGTAGCCAGTGCGGGGTGGGGAGGTGGGGAGGGGTGGTGGTGAAGTGGGGGAGAACTCGGGTGAAAAACATTCCGGGCTGCTGCATTGTGGATGAGCTGCAGAAGACGAGAGACACAGGCAGGCTACACCAGCCAGAAGGGAGTTGCAGCAGTCTAGACGCGAGATGACAGGAACCTGGCCCATAAACCGGGTGACCTTCTGGGGGAGGAACAGATGTATCCTGCTGACTTTGTACAGCATAATCCGTAGGAGCGGTTGGGTCGCAGCGATGGTGGCAGCGAATGGATGGCTGGTCATCCCAAGTGTCAAATCCAGATTCCTTACACTATTTGATGGTAGCCTCATATACGGCCTCTTCACGAACAAATGAACAAATAGTGAAGAAAATCTATGCATCTTGTTATTGTGCTATATTGCTATATTGTTGCACCTCAAAGCAGTTGGTTTTCTTATCTATTCATTTTTGTATGCACTTACTGTAAGTCGCTTTGGACAATGCATCTTCTAAATGAATGTGATTTAATGGAACGTAATTGCATATGCACAGACTGGGTTGCTTACCCTTGCAGCAGTATTCTGCATTGGGAGTAGTATCGTCTCCAAAAAGAAGCCATCCTCGAAGGTAACTGCCTTCTCTTCCCATCCTCCTCAGTCATTCACCTTCTACTGCTCCCCTTGGTCCCACACACACACACACACACACACACACACACACACACACACACACACACACACACACACACACACACACACACACTCAGTGGTTGGCTGTTTGTTTATGGAGCATCACTGCAAAGAAATATTGCTTTGTTGATTGGACCACACAATCCTGGGTCTATTATTTCACAGCTTGCCCCATTGATCGTTTTTATTTTTTAAGTTTGAATTTATAAAGGTTAAAATGTGTGTATCAAGTCAAGATAACTATTATTTATTTTTATTTTTGTGTTTACCCAATTTGTGTTGAGTTACATGAAATCCTATTCAACCTTTAGCACTTTTAAAAAACCACGAATAACTATTTGCATTTCTATTTAGTAAAACAAATAAATGCAAAACACAAAACAATCAACAATTATTTTTACTTTGAAGAAAGAATTTTATTAACAATCAAGTCATCTATTTTTTAAAAATCTTCGCACCATCTTGTACAAGTGAAGTTGACTTAAAGGTCCTTGTTATTGGTTATATTCATGCTTTATTTACAAAATTACTATTCAAGGCACCGCTAGAAGCATCCGTGCACAATATAAACCCCTTGTTATTCACAATGTATGCTCAATGTCATTAATAAAAAAATTGCTAGTGGTTATGCTTAAGCTAATCATGATGCTCACAGAAGATATGCTCATCTTGTCATTTATCTTATTTTGACAATCTGGACACCTTTCACTTTCAAATATCTATTGGTTTGTTTATCAAGCCCCAACTTGATAAACCTTATTGGTTATTATTATAGATATATGCATACGATGCAGCCAGGCCAAAAGTCCATAAACCAAACAAGGTTTGGATTTTTTTTGACTCTTGGCCTGGCTCCATCAGTATGAGGTGCTCGCCATACATCTCTGCATTGGAGTGGACAGCAGAAAAAACCCATTGTGATGTTTATTTAATGTTTAAACGGTGGACAATTGTGATATCTGACAACATTAATCTTTGTTGACACCTAAGCTAACAGATATTCCCCAGGGCAAAAATACCAAATGTATCCCATCTACTCCCCTGCATCGTTATGCCTGAAACCTGGAGTTTCCGTGTTCACCAAGTAAATGTTGGCAAACGTGTTTTTTGCCGCAGGTTCAGATGAAAACACAGCTTGCAGCACCACTGTGCTAACAGCCGTGTCTAATAAACTCAAAGTCTCATTAAAACTCCTGTTTTCTTAATGACTGATTTTGTAAACAAAAAACGCTCTCGTTCCTAGCTTGCACACCCGAGTAGTTGTGAACCGCTGAAACTCGGCTGAACGGTACCATGTACGGAAATTGGCGGAACGTGCCTTGTTTGGAGGAGCGATTGGTTTTTTGTAACCAATAAGACCTTTCGTAGTAGCTGTCAACTCGAACAATGAACATCATGTGGAATAATTTTTTTACTTTTGAAATGAGGAGATGCTTGATGCTTGAACACAGAACCAGTCTTGTCAAAGAATGTCCGTAAGTAGAGTGAAGAATTGGGAAGGACCAATTACCTTCTAACTAGAACCTTGTGGACCACACAGTTCTTTGAGATGACCTGCAGGCTCGCTCAAGCTCTATTCTTATTGTAAATGTGTACCTTTTTTTTACAATATGGCTCTCAGTTGACTTTGAAACAATACTGTGCCCTGTGGGTCCATTTAATTGAATACAAGCAATCTTATTCCATATTTTAGACTCTGGGGTGATAGGAAAAAATGTGCTTGGCGAATAATCATCATTTTGTGTGTGCATTTAGAATTGTCCTCTTTTTCTTTTGTGTGTGGTTGCTGTAGCCACGCTGCACGGAATGTAATCAAAACAACCAAGTGTCAGACAACGTTGTGGGTTTTTAGGGCTTGTGGACACGTTGCAATGCATGCTGGGGTTTTGTGTTACTTTATGTTTCTTTTTTTGTTGGGGGGGCAGAATGGATTTCACATTATCGGCTTTGTCTCTCTCTCTCTCTCTCTCTCTCTCTCTCTCTCTCTCTCTCTCTCTCTCTCTCTCTCTCTCTCTTTCTCTTTCTCTTTCTCTTTCTCTCTCTCTCTCTCTCTCTTTATCTCTCACTATAGC
>NC_082391.1:19565477-19575652 GCF_031168955.1 Gadus macrocephalus | reverse complement strand
ACAATTCTCCTCCAATCTTCTACAGGGGACTAAAGCCTTCATTAAAAAATAAATAACAAGAGAGCGATAAAGGGGGAAAAGCAGCTCTATTTAAAATCAATTTATTGATTTTTTGTGCCGGGGTGTAAATAAATATGAAATGGCATTATTGCACATGGAGGCTCTCACGCTGCCAGCAGCGCTGGAATTACGGGGGATGAAGTGTGCCGTTCGTTTAGAGTTTATCATTTTTATTGATCGGCTTGACGTGTCGCTGCGCTGAGCGGGCCCTGATTGCTCTTACTTAATCATCTCAACGCCGACGCGTTGGAAAGACAGAGGGCGAGAGACGGAGAGAGGGAGAGACGGAGGGAGAGAGGGAGAAAGAGAGAGAGAGTGGGAGAGTCCGAGGAGAGAGAGAGAGAGGGGGGGACAGAGGGAGAGAGAGAGAGAGAGAGAGAGAGAGAGAGAGAGAGAGAGAGAGAGAGAGAGAGACAGGGAGAGAGAGAGGGAGAGAGAGGGGTGGTCGAGGGAGGGAGAGAGAGAGAGAAAGAGAGAGAGAGAGAGAGAGAGAGAGAGAGAGAGAGAGAGAGAGAGAGAGAGGAGAGCGAGAGAGAGGTTTGATAGTAAGACACATGACTCCATTCTAGCAATTTGAGCCGTGTCACTATGGACTTTCTTATTAACACGCGCCAAGCCTTCCGCCCGTCGCTCCTCTCCCAGCCTCCCAGATTGATGTCGGCTACTCACGGTATAATTAACGTCCAACACGTACAGCCAAAAGGCAGTGCTTTAACACATGAGCTTGTTTAGTTGAACCCCAGTTGACCGGTTGCAAAGGTATTTTATATGCTTTGTGTGATTCATCTTTCAGAGGGAATTTAGCCAGAGGTTTTGGATGCATCTCTCTCTCTCTCTCTCTCTCTCTTCTCTCTCTCTCTCTCTCTCTCTCTCTCTCTCTCTCTCTCTCTCTCTCTCTCTCTCTCTCTCTCTCTCCCTTTCCCCCTCTCTCTCTCTCTCTCTCTCTCTCTCTCTCTCTCTCTCTCTCCCCTCTTTCAATTGTATTTTTATTATTCACTCACAAACTAGGGGTAAGGGTCTAACGTGTCTCTGATTGAGGGGGAGAAAGGGTCGTGCTGCTCTGGCTAACACAGACTTATGTCGGGGGTTATGAGGATCGGAGCCTGTATATATGTAGCATGAAATATAGATGTCCAATGATAGCTCAAAAATGTAAGATCTCTTTATTTAGCGAATAACCTCACTTGGCCTTCACTGCCACATGCCCTTGAGCAACAACGAAGAGGTTTTTCTGAAGATGACCATTTATTTTTAATGACCATTCATCAGTTAACTGGAATTACAATCTTCCAAATCATCACTATTAATGTGGCCTTGTCCTGGTGAATGCAGGTGGTGTAACGTGTGCGGGACCGAAAAAGCTTTTAGCGTGGACAGGTGGACGGGGAGGTTTCCATTGATTATCTGCTCCACTTCTGTGTTCCCACTTTTATTTCATTAACCCCCAATGCCTCTGGCATGTGTAGCCTCTCGCGTTTGTAGTTCTATCCACTGGCGCGATGCTTTTTTTTACATGTGTGTATTGTCATTTCTTGACAGCCAAAGCTGATGAAGACAAATGTTGCATACGTTCTCTCAAAGCAAAAGTCTCATATTACCCCCTGCCTGCGCTTCACATCCGGCACTTGTCCTTTATTCATTCTCATTCTTATTTTAACCCTATCAATTATGCAGAATAATGTCACTCCGTGGTTTGTGTTAAGTCAATGCAGTCCCAAAATCAATTAACACACATTTCTTTAATTGCCATTATGCACATGGTGTAAATATTTACCAGAAATAGATGAAACAGTCTTTATAGTAATTAATCAGGATGTCTTTAAAACAAATCTACCAAAACAAATATGTACTGCTGTCTCTGTAATAAAAATGAAATTAAGTCACAAAATAAATAGTACCTTACTTTTAAATTTATGCCAGAGATGGTAGCAGCAAAACAAAAAAATTCACTTCAGGGTGGAGGAGAAGCAGAGTACAAAGACGACCAGGTTCAGCATGGTTTCCCCTGGTCCAGCTGTGAGGAAGAAAATGGCCGCCACAAGGAAAGACACTCCAAACAGGGCCTCAGAGGACAGACAGCAGGGGGGCGGGGCGTGACTCTGCATACAAACACCCTGCTGTGGTCCTCTTAGCGGGGCTCTCTCCGGTCCGCAGGACAGCGTCCCGTGAGCCCAGCCGGGCTGCAGACGATGAAAAGATACCGAGGGCAAAGGAGGCGGGGAGTCCCTCGTCTCCTCGACGGGTCTTGCCTCAAATACTTTGTTCTTCATGTGGCATCACACCGTCACCTGATGTCCTCCCGAGGAGGGTGTGTGGGGGGGCGAGAGGGGGGCTGAGTGGGTGAGGAGTGAGGGAAGGGGGGGCTAGCGGGTCTGTCTGACCTCCATTGATCCGCATGATACTGCGTGACCTTGGTCAGTTCCAGACGCTACTCCTTTTCTTATTACAGCGCCTACATCCAGCCTTTCAACCCCCCACACACACACACGCACGCACACACACGCACGCACACACGCACGCACACACACACAACGCACCCACCCACCGGAGAAAGCCGGGGAATAAAGAGCCCTCTGCTAGCTCTCCGGTGGTCTCCGCATGCTGCTGCCTCCTTGACCAGAATGCTAAGCAACTGCCATGCACCCCTCATCCCCTTCATCCACACTTAGCCCCTCTGACCGATCAGTTAGCCATTCGTCAATCTCCCTCGGAGCGACCGCCGCGTGCCTCTCATCAGGCTGCGTGTTTGTGTGTGTGTGTGGGGGGGGGGTGTGTTGGGATGGGGGTTTGGGTCTGTGTGTGTGTGCGTCGGTTTCCCTGTCAGTGTATGGGGCCTGTGTGGATGTTATATGTCAGTGGCAGTAAATCCTCCGATGGCTCAGTCTCCATTTTAACAAGGCCAAGAAGAGAGGACTGCCAGGCTGACAGTTGCTTGGCCATCGCAAATGGACTTTGTGTATCGCTGCGAAAGCCGGGCCGAGAGAGGGAGGGAGGGGGAAAGAGAGAAAAAGAGGGAGGGAGGGAAGGAGAGAGAGAGAGGGAGAGAGAGAGAGAGAGAGAGAGAGAGAGAGAGGGGGGGGAGAAAGAGAGAGAGAGAGTGAGAGAGAGAGAGAGAGAAGAGAGAGAGAGAGAGAATCCGGATCATTGGCTTGCTGGACCACATAGAACCCCACCAGCCCCCTGCTGTGTGAATGTCCATACTGACCAAATCATTTGTTCAAAGGGAAAAAATGTCTTTTATGTCTCACTGCATCTTTGGTTTGGACGCTCTGTTGTTCTATGTACGACTGCACCATTCTGCGTTGAGAGAACATTTTTTTTGTAAACATTATCATTATTATACTCGTTTTACAGGTATGCTACAAATAGTTAGATGTATACAGAGGAAGATAGTGAGATAGTGTGTGTGTGTGTGTGTGTGTGTGTGTGTGTGTGTGTGTGTGTGTGTGTGTGTGTGAGTGTGTGTGTGTGTTGTGTGTGTGTGTGTGTGTGTGTGTGTGTGTGTGTGTGTGTGTGTGTGTCTGAGAGAGAGAGAGAGAGAGAGAGAGAGAGAGAGAGAAAGAAAAAGTGTGAGACAGAGATATAGACAGAGACGAGACAGAGAGTGTTCAAGTGGATTTGAAACAGGAAGTGTTCTGGTCTCGATGGCCCAGTTGGGACTGAGATGAATGAGAAGAAGTAAAATATGTGTTTGGATGCTTCCGGCCTTGGAGGCCTAACCCACTTTACTATACAGTATCTCTCACCATCCCTCACTCCCATGGCATGCTAAGAAGCTGTTTCATGTTACCCATTTTACACCATGTTTCTCTCTGCAGGTTATTGAAACTTTGATCAATTATTTTTAAACCCAAGGAATAATACCTTGAATATTTACAAGGTAAAGGTTTGATTGATTTTGTTCCGATTTTGTTCCCCTGCAATTAGTTTATTATAATATTCCAGGTGGCTTTTGAGGAATGCATGCAGACATAAAAGGCATAGCTGTCAGGATTGGTTTCTCTCCATAGTTTGTTTATGCTAGACACAGTCTTTGATCACGTAAAATTAATTCACATGGCACTGCCTGCTCTGGAAAGCTCAACAATAGTTGCACGTAATTTCGGGTGTATTACCCCATCCTCAAACAGCTGTTTTTGTTACTTTAACCTCCAATACTTCCCGCTCACTTTCCCTTTGAAACGAATGTGACCGCTAGAGTCAATGGATCTCTTTACAACAAGTGGCAATAGACTCGTCGAAGGGACCTTTTACTCTGGAAAACGGTAAACCTCTCGCAAACACTCCTCGTAAGACCTTTAATACAGCCTAATGAAAGTTAATGCACAGTATTGCCAGTAGAGGCTGATTTCCAATGGAGTTTAAGTACTGAAACAGAGAGAAAGGGAGCACTATTTGTCAACAACCAATTTTCTGGCGAGAGCTCCAATAAAACTTCCCAGTCTATGGCGACGGGCTCTTTTCAATTTAATAAAAGGGAGAGAAGAGGGAAGACGCCTTGTTAACTGGACTTGACTTCAGTTTCTACCCACGGAGCAGATACACACATGTGGTGGTGGCTTATTAGCACTCCCAAAGGGAAACCAATGCAATTTATGAAAATGATCATTAAAGATCATTCCAACGACCTCATTAGCTATTAAGGCGGGCTTCAACTCCATTATTTATCTTAAAAAAAGTTATTAATACAATTAAAGCTGCTAAAGTACTACTAAATGTCACCAGTGTTAGTTTTAATAGCTATTACGATCGGGGTTGTTTTTCATCGAGGCTTTAATAAAATCATCAACATAACATGAGACACTTGGAATTTCACCGGATAAAGAACTCATATCTCTTCTGAGAAAACCATGATGGTTTAATATTAAAGAGAACAAATTATCCAAAGCTATTAAAGTGAGGTTATTAAAGTGCTAATAATAGGAAAGTACAAATAATATGAAACGTATAAAATAGCCAGGGATGTGTTTAACAAACAGTTGTGCTGTTGCCGTCTCAGCTCCTGTTATGACACAATAAAAGGTCATGAGAGCCCAGAGCGGCTCTCCAAAAACACAGGCATACGTTTGGGTCTCACTGGAAGTAGTTGAGTGATCGTTAAATAAAAACAAGCAGATGCTGACGTGGTTTGAAATAAATTCTCATGCCCTTCAGGGACCAACAACATGCCGAGTAACAACACGAACGGAATTGAATAGAATACAATATAACTTTATTGTCCAGTCAAGGTTGGAGATAAGCTTTGACCCTGCCTCAGAACATTAAAGATGTACGCAAACACTTTTATTCCAATTCACTGACAGTGAATTTGTATACAGGTCATTCAGTAGCAGGTGGAGGATAGGTGCTTACAGGTGCGCCGTGCACCTTGTCGATCAAACCAAGCGCCCATCTGCTTGAAGTCAAACCACTACACTATCTTCCCCCGCCGCGACACATTAAAAGAACAGATACGATCCAGAAACAAACACAATGTGCACAAAACGTTAACATGAAGAGCATTGTTATCCCGTATCACATTGTGACTGGTTAAGTACCTCAGTTCAGTGTGGGACTAATGACCTTTTTGGATGGATCACGTTTAGCTAGCAGTGTGTTAAAAACGGCGCCTACAGAGAAAGGACCTTCAAAGTCTGCTCGTAGGGGCCTGGTTAGGATTGTTTATTAGGGACGGGGCTTTTTTAATATTCTGCTGAGTCATTTCCATTTAGCTATCTAGTGCCTCTGTCGCCTGCCTGCAGCTTTAACAATGCTGTCACAGTGCCATGGCTTACTGTGACGTGCAGTCAGGCTAGGCTCGCGCGTCATCAACCCACGTCAATGGCCATATTCCACTCAAAATAACACTGGACTAAATTAGGAAAAACTAAAAAGTTACAGCACTTAGATTTATTTTCAACAATCATTCGGTTGCATAATTCAAATGCCCAAAAGAGTCTACGACAGCGGGAAAAAGTGACAATTGTTCAATGAGTGGATATCAAGAGTTCCCCGCTTCACACCGCTGTTGTTGTCTAAGCAGGGTAGGAACGAAATCTCAGTGCCCCAGCCATCAAAGCTTTTGGAGATGTGGGATGCACACGTCTCTATGAGAACGGGCCCTGGCGGGTTTAGTCGACTGGATGGATGGGGGCTGGATGGCTCCTCGATATCCTGGTTTGCGCAAGTGCTAAAGAAAGCCTTGATTTGTTTAGAACTCACCTTGTGATGATATAACCAAACGACTATGACAACTTTTGAGTTGTTTCAGAAAATAACATTTTTTTTTAAATGAATTAGAAAGGACTAAAAAGAGAGGCAAAGGCCAGCACTTGAAGACATGCATCAACGTAGAGTGCACAAAGTCGGGAGATCTTTCCAGTTTGACCGGAATAAGAAAAAAAATAAAAAAAGATTTCACCTCACACACAACCTCAGATCTCCATTCAAACCACCGGCAATGGACAACATCACAGATCGATCTGGCTCATTTCGAGTCAGAGTTTGGCAATTGGGATTTCATATTACGAAGCTCAAAACTGTTACCTTTTGTTTAAGTTTAGATCCCTACAGTTGTTGCAGTAATGAATCGTGTAACAGGCCTATTCATATTATTTTAATGAAGAAAGTAATACCAGTCATTCATATTAATGGTTAGGGTTAGTGTAAGTGTTATTGATGACACATTTTAGAAGATCATTTCTGACGGTATTTGTCTATAGTTTATCGGAAACACTGGTAAGCTATAATTGATAAGAGTGTATGGGGATATAATATTTATGTAAATCTGTACTTGAATATTCAGTGCCTATCCAGCCACTGACATCACTGCATCACAGCAGGGCACCACATACAACACACTTTCATCAAGGCTTGACTACTCCAGTAATGTATCTATTAATTAATATAATCTAGAGATGGAACATAATTGAATTAGCAAGAGAAAAAACATCGAGGAAATCCTCCCAGCGTGTGATGATTATGCATTCTTCAACAGATGTAAACACTGCACTGGTTGAGCGTTGCACAAGCACAACCACGCAGCACGCACAAACACACACACACACACACGCACAAACACACACACACGCACAAACACACACACACGCACACAACGACACGCAACATGCCCTGTGTATCCCTGAAATCATTGTTGACATAATGCGCACACAAATCAGCTTTTCCCGCAAATCCAAGCCAGAACACAGTATATCTAATGCAATGCTCCGTGATAATTCTGCGTGGCAAGCTCTCCTCCCTTCCTCATCGTCGCCGAGCCCCACGGTATTAGCGCCTGAGCCGGTGTAGCCCGGCCCAGGCTGCGGAACGAGCGGGCCCCGGCGTTCATTGGGACCGTCGTGTGATTGGATTGAGGCAGACCTAAGCGCACCTCCAGCTGCACTTATCAGCCGTCTGGCAGATAGGACTTGTCATACCGCCTGTCAGATCTGATGAGGGCAACTACCGGCCTCACAATGGAGCTCAAATGCAATCTCCTCCTCTGCAGCTGCATGGCCTGCCTCGGGGACATGCTTATTAGACTTTGTAAACAGCCACATGCAAGCGCTAAACTGTTAGAGCTACTGTCAGACAGGATGCTGCTGTCTGCCAGCCTGCCGGCCAGCCAGCCAACCAGCCGGCCAGCCAGCCAGCCAGCCAGCAACTACGGGGATATTCTCTCGGTGAGCACTGTTGTATTAAAACCATAAACAAGCAGGGGAAGGTCGTGGTGAATTGAGAACAGTCGGCTTGATTTGGATCCCCGGTCGTGGTGGTGATATCGGTGATGGTGGTAGGGTTGGTAATGGTGGTGATGGAATGGAGGGTGCTGGTGGTGATGGTGGTGGGATTGGTGGTGGTGGATGGAAGTGGTGTTGGTAGGAGTTTGTTGTTGTGATGCCGTGGAAGTGTTGCTAATGGTCATGATGGTATTGAGATGTTGGTAATGGTGATGGTGTGGTTGCAGATGGCGGTGGTGGTTGTGGTGTATGGGGAAGGGACTGATGCAGGGATGTTGGCTTTGGTTGCGAGTGGTGGGGATGCTAATGGTGGTGATGTTGGTAGTAGCTGAGGACCATCAATGCAGGGCTTAAACAGTGACAACCTCAGTCATCACAGCATCAAGCTGCAATACATTGTGTCTATTTTGGTTTTGTTATGAATGCATTCGAGAATTGTCCACCTGTTAAACTCTGTTCCCAACTCCAAAATAACACTACTGTGAAGGCCATTCCTTAGATTCCTCACTCATGGACATTACAGGGCTTCTCTCCGTCACATCTGTAACCAAGGTCCCTTCCACAAGGATATCGCGGGTGGCATGGCATTCCCTCCAGCCTCCTGCCGTGTCTACAAAGGAAATAACGAGGCACGGAGGGTTTTGGAAATAGCCCTTTTAAGAATGCAAGGCTGATTGTCCTTTATTAGAACGTTCCTGCAGGCCAGCCTGCTTTGAGTTCAGGCACAGGGCCCTGGGATTGGTTGGTTACACTATTGAGACCGCCTTCACTCTCCGCTCCTACCTCCACTCCACCACCCCTCCACACCCCACTTTCGGGCCCCCTACGTCCTCCATCTCAATACAACTCCACCTTTTAATCTAATCTCCCTTTCTTGTTCTCTGATTATAGGACCCCTTTTCACCGAAAGCCTCCCAGTTCTCGTGCAATAATGATATTTAAACAGGCGGGTATACATAGGATTGCCGGAGGAGGTTGAGGGACGTTTAATATCTGGCTGAGTACAAAAAGGGGGAGAGAGAGAGAGAGAGAGAGAGAGAGAGAGAGAGCGATAGAGAGGGAGAGCGAGACCTGGCTGACAGGAGAGCATGCCGCCTCTGCTCTGCCTTCCCGAGATCATTAATTTCTCCAAAAGAGATCTCCCTGGGTGAGAGTCATTCGCATGCAGATGGCACTGTTCCTTGTGGAGCCTCGTGTATAGCTTCCTCTCTCATTTGCTCTCTCGCTACTCGCTCTCTCTCTCTCGCTCGCTACTCGCTCTCTCTCTCTCTCGCTCGCTACTCGCTCTCTCTCTCTCTCGCTCGCTACTCGCTCTCTCTCTCTCGCTCGCTACTCGCTCTCTCTCTCTCGCTCGCTACTCGCTCTCTCTCTCTCTCGCTCGCTACTCGCTCTCTATCTCTTTCTCTCATGCAATTTCTACCAGCTCATTTAGCCCTCACTCCCTCTCTCGTTCCCCCCCCCCCTCACTCTGAAGCTCATTCCTGTGTTCAGCGAACGCCGGTTAGCTTGGCAGCCTTAGGTGACATCACGTTCATATTTCAGCACCAGGGAACAGGAGTAATGCAATGTTCCACAATGGATACATTACAAGAGGATTTGTCTCTTTTATAAAAGGGGAGCAAAGCCAGGCAGGGGCGTCACTTAGCAATATAGACGTTTATCTAAGGAGATCATTTCTCTTCCCCCCCCTTTTATTACCTTATAAAATGAACTTGTCTCCTTAAAAGCCCCTTCCCCAACCTTTACTTCATACCTCCTGGAATAGTCTGCATAAGCCGCTGGCATGTGGGTTATAGATTTCATGCTGCTGTATTCTCCCTATATATATATGTCCTTTCAAAGCTGTATACACATCCAAGGGCCTGCGACACACACCTACCATCCAACCCGGTATCACGCGATTTCGTGCTCATGCGCACAAACGTTAATCTGTGCGCATCGTGTCCCAGATCACGATTGTCTGACTTTTTTTAGTGCTGCACAGAACGAAATGTAAACCAATGCATTCTGAATGGGAGCGTTCTCCGACAATTAACGTCGTTTTTGAGGAGGTCTGCTTACAAATCAGAAATGTTGACATATATATAACTAGATAATAACATATACAGATATTTAACTAGAGGGTGCACTGTACTATCTGCGCTCACCCCTTCTGAAGCTTCTCTCTCTCTCGCTCTCTCTCTCTGTCCCAGCCTTTCTCTCTTTCTCTCTCCCGTTTCGTTTTGTGGAGCACGTCAATTGTCGGAGAACGCTCCCATTCAGAATGCATTGGTTTACATTTCGTTCTGTGTAGCACTAAAAATGTCGTAATCTGGGACACGATTCAATAGATTAATGACGTTTGTTCGCATGAGCACAGAATCGCGTGATACCGGGTTGGACACACACCTACCATCA
>NC_082391.1:19526174-19545377 GCF_031168955.1 Gadus macrocephalus | reverse complement strand
AAAGAGAGAGGGAGAGAGACGGAGAGGGGGGGAGTAGAAAAAGCAGCGGAAAGGGCTTTCATTAGAACGTATAGAGGGCGATATAAGAGGAGTAGAGAAAACGAGAAAATGAGTGGAAATGACAGGCAGAAGCGCACGGAATCGTTAACTAACCGAGAGCAGCACGGGAGCAGTGTGGCCCACCTTAACCAATTCCCGCTGAGCAATATTGCGAGTGACTTGCTGAACTTGGCGCAGTATTCTCCAACTAATAAATGGTAGGAACGGAGGCGCAAAAAAAAAAGAAGGATCCAACCGGGCAGGGGCGTAGCTTGGGCCGGGGCTTCCGGGGCGGGGCCCACGCCGGCCGCGTGGGCCCCGCCTAGCGCCCGTCGGGCCCCCGCGCGGCCGCCCGACGGTCGCCATGCTGGCGGCGGTGTGAAAGCAGCATAAGTTGTCTGGAGTGTATGTAGAGAGGAACTGACCGCATTATATAGACTTTCTTCTCTCATAACATCACAGTCAGGGTGGCTTATATATTTTATCTTCCTCTGCCTTAATGTATGTAATTTGGTTACAGTAGTGATATTTTGGCCAGGAATAAAAAAGTATATACAATCGCACTAAGGCTATTTAATTTATTTTCTTTTAGTTTCAACATTTACAAAAGAATAGGGCCTGCTGGGAAATCTGTTCGACCAATCACTGTGATGTTTTGAGTGCACATACCATAGACATCATATAGGAGACCAGAGCTATAGAGAGAGCTACCAGAGCTACCAGAGCTCTCTCTCTATAGCTCTGGTACATACGACGTCCCTACATGATACTCCCGTATACCACAATGCAATGCGGTCGTGTTTTTCCGAAGGAGAAGAAGAAGCTGATTAATCGCGAAAACGAATACATTTAATGATGGAGTGTCTTCGTTTAGAAACGTCAAAAATTTATTTGGAATCTAACATAGAAAATGTAACATTCAAATTAATTAAAAAAAACTTGAACAAGGAAATGTAACATTCAACATCAATCCAACCTCCAGCTTTCCTCGTGAGTGCCCGGATTGTTTACATGATGTGGGCCCATCTGTCTGCGTCACACAAATACCCGGCGCATTTACTGACGCACATGACGTTTACAAATGTTCAGCGTAGTGTCCGAATCGTCGTTTGTTCGTTCCCTATATAGTGCACTATATCATGAACACTATATAGGGAATAGTGAGTGAGTGTATAGCGAACGACTTCGAACACAGCTAGTATCTCCAACTCTAACATATATAGTTAAAAGCTAAGCCATACCATTGCAATGTTTTGCAAGCTAAAAAGTGGTACTAAAAAACGTAAAGAGAAGAAAGACCTGGCGCGCAATTCGAAATGTTTGCACAGCGTTTTTCCTGTACCTCACCATACCAGTGACAGTAGCCACGGCAGAGCGGTTATTTTCCAAGCTCAAATTGATAAAGACTTCTCTAAGGAGCGCCATGGCACAGTAGCGATTGAGTGTATTGGCCATACTCTCAATCGAGAATGAAAGAGCAAGGAAATTGGATTTCACCTCTATTATCAACAAGTTTGCTGAACAGAAGGCACGCAGAGTTAACTTCTGAACGGGTAAGAGCAGTTGTTATTTTATTATTGGTTATGGCCGCTGTGCCATGTAGGACCGTAGTATGTTACCATTGGCCATTTTGATTAGGCCATAGTTGTGCTGTTTGGGAAATGTAGTTGTGTGGTCAGCTAAATGGAGTATTTATGTTTTGTTTTTGATAGTAGGCAGTGTGTTGCAAATACAGTGTACGTGGTCCTAATAATGTTTCCGTGATTTTGACGTGTGATCTAGGGATGCTAAGTCTCTGTCCATGGTTCTGATGATGATTTTGCGTTCTCTCGTTGTGGCGGCTGTTGGCTTAGGCCCTATGGGGGAGTGGATGCATTTGCGTGCGTGCGTGTGTGTGTGTGTGTGTGTGTGTGTGTGTGTGTGTGTGTGTGTGTGTGTGTGTGTGTGTGTGCGTGTGCGTGCGTGTGCCCCGAGGCCTAGCACAACTAAGCTACGCCACTGCAACCGGGTCTATAAAATATGGGATTTCATGGCTCTCACTATAGTGTGACAGAACAGAATCTTTATTCATTAACATTGTTCACATCGCATCAGGGTGTACTGCTCTGGGTTCATTTCAAACCACGAAGACTGTATGAATGCACACATTCTACCAGACAATGTGTCCCAAGGCAAATATTCTGTCTTTCACTTTGTCTGTATTCCTGTCGTTTCTTCATGTCAACGTCCATTGTCTGGCCCGGTCCCTGACTCAAAGGGCACCATAGACAACGCCTAAACCTGAGACAAGGACAAACCCTTGCCCTCGCCCACCCCCTCAACCCCCTCAACCCCCCCCCGTCCCCCCTACAATCCAACGAGGGGCAACTGCAGAAACCATGAGAATGAACCCCAAAGCCATATCCACCTCAATGGACGGCGAGGACAACACCAAGGGCCTAACAGGCAATTGCAAACTTTTACATGAGCGAAACAAAAACAGCAAAACGTAAAAGCTTTTTTAAAGTTTAGAGAAAAATTGAGCTGAAGGTTAAGTGGGGAAAAAGGAGCACAAAGAGCTGAATAGAAGTGTAGAGGACATTGTGGGCTGAGCACATGGACTCTTAGTGAGAGACACACAATCGGCAAGAAGTGTCTCCTCCCCTTGTCCTGTATCCTGAGACATGAGTCACTTGTTATGTTTGCACACACTATCAATCACTATGGATTTTCCACCTTCAACCCCTCTGTTAACCGTGATGTCAGGTGCCGTTTTTTAATTGGTGCCCTTGCCGCTGGAAGACTCCCATGAGCGGTGGGATGGATTATTTCTGCTTCATACTTGCAGTCTACTCGCTTGTACGGGACAAGAGTTTAGAGACAAGGGATATTCCCGTTGTTCCCACCAGGAGCTGTTGTTTGAAAATGATTTCCTCCCTCAGTGATGATCAGGAGGCTTGATGTTTTTGTCTGCTGCTGTGCCAAGTTTGACAGTTTCAAGTCTCTGTTTACCACATCCTTCGCCGCGCATGTTACTGGATTTCTATATGTTGGCTCCCAAGTTATTGTGTTTGTGTCAGTGTGTGAGAGATTATGTGTGTCAAGCCCATGTGTGTTTGTGTCTGTTTGTGTGTGTTTTTCTGTTTGTGTGAGTTTGAGTGTGCATATGTGTCTATGGTCATGAGTGTGCATGTCTGTATGTGTGTGTGTGTGTGTGTTTGTGTGCCCATGGTCATGAGAGAATGTATGTGTGTGTGTGTGTGTGTGTGTGTGTGTGTGTGTGTGTGTGTGTGTGTGTGTGTGTGTGTGTGTGTGTGTGTGTGTGTGTGTGTGTGTGTGTGTGTGTGTGTGTGTGTGTGTGTTTTTGTGTGTTGGTCTGTGAATGTGTGGAGATGAATGTGGTGTGTATATCTGTGTGTACATACATGCACAACAGTGTGAACGCAGGAAGGCTCGGGTTTTGACTTATAAGTAGGTTGTGTGTGTGTGTGTGTGTGTGTGTGTGTGTGTGTGTGTGATTTCCCAGCAAGGTCTACAAAGTTCGTGTCGGGGAGGGTTGCCGTGGTGAAGGCAGTGGTTAAAGCCATCAAAAGGTGCAGGCAGGGAGCTAAAATGGCAGCTTAGACTGCCACCTCCATCTCCAAATTAAAACGGTGAAGAAAATAACAACGGAAGGGATGGAGGGAAGGAGGGGGCGCGGGAACACAACGAAGGTATTACAGAAACATTGCGGGGAATATAAAAAAAACACACACACATCTCGGAGAGAGAGGGAGAGAGTAAGACGTGTGCGGAAGGGAAATGTGATTAGGGCTGCTGTAGGCATCGCAGGCCACCTCCTCCCTCCTGCCTCTTAATTGATTTCTTTTTACGGCGTATCGGATAAAAGGTTACGGCGTTTCAACAATAACCTTCCCATCCGAGCGCCGACAGGGGCTTTATCACACTGTAAAACCCCCTCCGCTCGTTCATCATCACAGCCTGATGGCCAGTCACAGGAGCTTAGCGGATAAAGCTGCAACTTTTTGTGTGTGTGTGTGTGTGTGTGTGTGTGTGTGTGTGTGTGTGTGTGTGTGTGTGTGTGTGTGTGTGTGTGTGTGTGTGTGTGTGTGTGTGTGTGTGTGTGTGTGTGTGTGTGTGTGTGTGTGTGTGTGACCACGTGCGTGCGTGTGCCCATCTGTTGTTTTCCATTCATTTCAACAGTGTCACCTGTAATCTGACACGCTGTTGGATTGACATATTAATTTAACCTCCTGCAGACGCACCCTCTCCCAATAAATATGTTCTGGGGAGGTTCTCCTGATGACATAATTTAGCATTTTCTCCCCCATAATCCACAGGATAATAACATATCCTGATGGATTTCGAACGGCGTCCCTGGTCAGTTTTGACCGAACATGGAATTTTTTTGGGTGCAAAGAAAAATGTTAGCAAAGCATTAAAAAGTGTAATTCCCACATAGGTCATAAATTTCGTCTTATACAAAGCACAGAGTTTAGTTTCCTAGCAATTTATCATTGCTGGGAAGGACTTTATTTTTTTCATCATTTGACATTTTATGAGTTGGTGAATTATGTTAAAACAGACATTTATTGTTCTTAATTCTTGGAACACTGCAAGGATCAATCTCTGCAGGAACCTCTTACTTCCATTTAACAAACCATACAACAAACAATAGCTATCATACTTTTTATTTGACACTGCACGTGCATATGTGTAAATATGTATGTATATATATATATATATATATATATATATATATATATATATATATAGTCTATGGGGTCATAGACTCCTATCTTCTGGACATTCCCTGCGATTGAATACCTATGGTGTCCCATAGTATCCATGGATCTGACGTAAAAATCTATCCTTGTACCATGTCAAACATTCAACTGTTGCTCTATTTCCTTATTTCTGAGGAAAGGAGCGCTGGACAGGGCAGACCTCTGGAGTTCTTTCCCCTGCGGCCAAGCTACACGCAACACACCACAACGCAACGCAACACAACACGTGTAGGTCTCTTATTGCCCCCCCCCCCACACACACACCTCCCATCCGTTTCATCAAAACCAAAGCTTTCCTGAAAACAGGCCAGGTGTACAGAGATGTGCAGAGAAATTGGAGCAGCAAGTGTGGTTTTCTTTGTGCATGTGTTTGTATGTGTGTGTGTGTGCGTGTGTGTATGAATATGTGCATGAGCATCACTTTTTGCCCATGAAGTAGGAAGATCAGAGGCCGACTGCATAGAGCAGAGGCTGTTGATTGTGTGTAAGAGCTTTAGGAAAAAGCTACATAGAAGCATCTATCTGTATCAATCTCTCTAAAAGCCCAGAGAGATAGAATAGATGGATGTAAGTGTGGGGGGGAGGAGGGGGGGGTGAGGCAATATAGCAATGGCAGCTGTGGAAAGAGAGGGGATGAGAGGTGCTATGCTTAGAGTCAACTCAACAGGTACAGAAGCACGGGGAGGAGAGAGAGAGACACTTATAGAGAGGGTTAAAGAGTAAGAGAGAGAGAACAGGCGAGAGAGAGATATAGAGATGGTAGGGGGAGGAATGGATCGAGAAAGAAGAGAGTGAGAGAGATGGAAAAGGAGGAATATATATAGAGAGATGGGAAGAGAGGGAGAGAGGCAGAAAGAGAGGGGGAGAGGCAGAGAGAGAAGGAGAGGGAGGGACGGGACACGGTGGATAACATAAGGAGCACTGTAGTGCGGTGAGCTACTCGACGAGGAGCAGGCGAAATGGAAACACATTGTGTAGTTAAAAAAAGGTGTGTGTGTGTGTGTGTGTGTGTGTGTGTGTGTGTGTGTGTGTGTGTGTGTGTGTGTGTGTGTGTGTGTGTGTGTGTGTGTGTGTGTGTGTGTGTGTGTGTGTGTGTGTGTGTGTGTGTGTGGGGGGGTAGAGGCCAGATGAGGGTATGTGAAAAGAAATGGAGACAAGGATCTGAGGATGTAAGAGCAGACCGTAATTGAAAATGGAGCGGTCAGCGTAGTAGTAGTAATAGTTGCCTCCTCTTCACACACACACACACACACACACACACACACACACACACACACACACACACACACACACACACACACACACACACACACACACACACACACACACACACACACACACACACACACACACACACACACACACACACACACACACACACACACACACACACACACACAGAGAGAGAGAGAGAGGCAACTCAGCGCACGTTGTAAGTGGCACGTGGTGATATAAAAGTATGAGCGAGTCCCCCCCCCCTGTATCTAAAGCGCTGCTCTTTCTCTTAGGCGCTGGACATCCCCCCCTGCCCACCTTCGGCAAACATATAAATTACCTCAACACTTCCAACCAACTGGTGGTGTTAGCTTTGCTGAGCCTCATCTGAGCCGCTGTTTGAACAGGCTCCCAGACAGCTGCAGACCTCTCTGCTGAATAGCCGTGGGTGGAACCCGTCCCTTACTGCCCATCACTTTAGGGACAGCGAGATAGAGGGAGAGGGGGAGAGAGAGGGAAGAAGAGAGAGAGAGGGGGGGGGGGGGGGGGGGCGGGAGGGGGAGAACTGTAACATCAACTCGCACTTCATTATTGATGATGCTGTTTGCTCAAGCATGTGCAATTCTGTCCACTTGGAAGCGTTTTTTATTCTGTTGTGAACGTTCTGTTCTTTCCTTCTTTCTTTGCATCATTATGATTTTTTTTCCTCTGAGCCTGTCACCCAATTTAGCTCTCCGACACGAGATTGACGGACACATCCACGTCTTATTAATTCAGAAAAAAAGAGACCAAAAGCAAAGCAATCCTATTTTCATTGTTGTCATGAGACTAGCCAGATCACGGCTTGTCTCAGCGAAAGGATTTCAGGACTGGTTTCCCTCCCCTCCCACCCCCCGCCCCCATAAGACAGCAGAACAGATGGATCTTAAAGAGCTAGAAGCACTGAGCCGTCCGTCAGCTTTGATACAAGTCAGAAACAACGGTTCACTGATAAGGCAAAAGGCATATGGTGGCACTGTTAGCCAAAAGGAATAGCCACAAATCAAGCCTTTTAACAACCCATCTGTTAAAAGGCATCGGAGGCTGCTCGAAAACCGAGGAGAGGGCCTTCAGTCGGGTCAGGGCGCCGGGACTAAATCCTCAAATTTGCGCTGCGCTAAATGAAGCATTATGCAACATTTGGCGTCGCTAACTGCAGGCTTTTAACGAACATCTTGTTCTGTCGCTAATCCTGCCAAAAGCCTGCAGCCAGGGAGAGAAACAAACTCTGACCCTTGCCGCGTACACACTGCATACACACAACACATGCACGCGACATACACACTAGGGATGCGCTTCATACACACTGCATTCACACTAGAGATGCCCTACATACACACGATGAAGACAGTACATACATACGAGATAGAGACACAACATACACACTATACACACACACTACATGCAAATGACAAACAATAGAGATGCACAACATACACACTGCATACACACTACATACACACTAGAGATGCCATGATACATACACACTATAAAGACACTACTTACACACTGCATACATACACACACTGTATGCATGTTTCATACCAGAAGTCGATTCCATCCACAGAGTAATAATGCACACCAAATATGCATCACATGTACACATCAGCGCTGCCCGCTGTAACGTATAGGGTCTCCCCCTGCCAACAGTGGAGACAGAGAGAGGGGATTTCTTGGGCGCTCGTAACAAATGCTTGTAACATCACATAGCAATTCAACTGCTTACAAAACCCAGAACAGAAAATGGAAAACATTTACAACTGCAACAATGACACGCTTCATGTCATTGTTGACCATGTATTTATACACACATATCTTTGTAGCGGTTGGCAGAAATGTTAAAGCTTCTGCCATGCATAACTAATGGTTAGTTAACCTTACAGGCTCGAATAATGGCAAAGAAAAGCATGGGCAATATCTGCTTATTGCTCCTGACACACGGGTCTCAGTCCACAACCGTAAACTAATGAGAGAATCTACGGAAATGCAATTTACCTGAACTTCGTCATCCACTCTATTAATTTCAGAAAATCCCCCACTTTGTGAAAGGAATGGGTTACTGTTGAGGTAATGGATAAGTCTATACTTAAAGATAGAGGAGGGTTGGAATCCAATTTGTGTCCGAGCCCTCCTACTGATTCCCTGTTTCATTCCTTTTTGCTGGGCTGGCAAGTAATCGGCTTTGTGTAATAAAGTGGCGATGATGATGATGATGATGATGATGATGATGGTGGTGATGATGATGATGATGATGGTGATCGCGATGATGACGTTATTTGACATTTGGAAAAGAAGTCTGTTGGTCTGTCAATTATCAGACTCGCAGCATTGAATTAATCCTCCAGGATTAATAGAGAAAGTGTGTGTGTGTGTGTGTGTGTGTGTGTGTGTGTGTGTGTGTGTGTGTGTGTGTGTGTGTGAGTGTGAGAGCTGAGAGAGCGAGCAAGCTGGGGAGAGAGGGAATAAGATACTGTGAGCATGAAAATGTTAGTCCAGGGAGCAAACACACGGGTTATAGTTAGTCTCTGAAAGACAGTGTTTGCCGAGAGCTGTGTGTTTGCTCTTGAAACTGTGTGTCTGTCTGTCTGTCTGTCTGTCTGTCTGTCTGTCTGTCTGTCTGTCTGTCTGTCTGTCTGTCTGTCTGTCTGTCTGTGTGTGCGTGTGTGTGTGTGCAACATCTACACTGGCACACAACGTGCATGCGTGCCAGTGGTGTGCACTCGTCTGCTCTCGTTGTGTTTGCTAAGATTCTTGGCCTTCCCCTTCCCTGACATGTGCAGTAGAGGGAGGTGATTACATTGCAAGAGGTCAGAGATTCATCTCCATGGTGATTCCCCAAGGAACATGGATGTAAGACAACACACACCTCCTACCTCTCCCACACCTGCTGGAAAGCACTGCTGCCGAACAAGACGCCAGCAGGAAGAGAGAGCGAGAGAGCCTGTTTGAACGGTAAAATAAAGGCGGAGGAGCCTGAGATTAAACCATGAGGGAGCGACAGAAATCCAAACGACAACTTGTATTCTTTGACAACAGACTCAAAACTGTCAGGGTAGGCCTGTGGTTTTTCGGTTGAACGACGGATGATTCAACCTAATGATCTGTGGAGCACATCACGCACAATACAGAGCTTCTGCTTTAACCGTTTCTTTAAACCCACCTCGGATCTCAAACCTTAAAAGGCCCCTGGATCCGCCTCAATATACTGTAAAAGGCAGGGCCCTTTTTTTTCCCAGCACTTTCACCAGGCCACATTAAATTAATGTGGTTGTGTGTTAAGTGGGCCTCCAGGGGTTAAGGCCTGTCATGTTAGATGAATCTGTTCGCCTGCAAGAACACTGGGCTCCCACACCACTAATCTTGTGTAGGGGAAGCAGAGGGCCTTGAGAGTCCATCCCAGCTTCTGTTTCTTTTGACAAAACCTTCAAGTTGCTAGAGCTCGCAATCTCATTCTTCTCATTAGTGCGGCGATAGAGGACATGTTCCGACTTGTCCATGAGAGTTCAATATTCCTCTAAAGGGCATGAAGGACACGCTGCTTTGGAACGTCTGCTTCTGAATGTCGCTGTGTAAATGTTTGCGTTGCATTATTTGAATAGTTAAAGATTATTAAACCTTATTAGCGGAAGGAAAACAACAGGCTCCGGAAAAAGGGACATCACAATCCGTTTTATTTTGTAATATTGACACAGAGATATCCTTGTGCCTCTTCTGTAGATGACATTAGATTACATAAATTACATTTTAAATTTGCCAGATATGATTTATGAACACCAGTCCCTAATCATATCCCCCTTTTCTGACTTCTTCTTTTACAATAGAAGCAACAACTGTATAACTACCCGGGATAAAATACATCTATAATATATCCAATAGACTGAGCAAACAGTTCAATTTGAGGAAGTGTGTGGATTTTCACTCCTCAACTCTTAACCTTCTCCCAATCGGTTTCACTATCTAGCTTTCTTTGATTCTCTCTCTAGCTTCCGCTGCTAGTCATGCCTGTGCATCTTTATATTTATGTATATATTCTAATATTGGCACACATACCTCTAAAGCTCCACTTCAGCCCTTCTTACTTCCTGTGAGCTATCAACAGCAGGTTCAAACTGGGATGCAGGCGGATGTCGTTTAATGAGGAGGCAGAGGAGGAAAGAGGGCTGGAATAGACAGAAAAAAGAAAGAAAGAGGAGATTGCAATGAAACACAAATGAAAACATTCTCCCATCTCTCACTGACGAAGGCCTCCTGACTCTATATCTTGCTCTCTCACTTTCTCTCTTTCTATCTTTCTATCAATCTCTTTCTCTGTCCTTCTCTCTCTTTCTACCTTTCTATCTATCTCTTTCTCCTTCTCTTTCTCGCTCTCTCCCTCTCTCTCTCTCTCTTTATGTATCGCACTCTATCTCTCTCTCTCTCTCTCTCTCTCTCTCTCTTTCTCTCCCTTTCCATCTCTCTTTCTCTATCTGTCTCTCTCACACACAAAGTCCAACTCGTTCCTTTCTCCCAGGCCTTGAAATCATTTTTATTCATCAACAGATTTGCAGTCAGAGGGAAGCCACTGAGGTACGACGATGCCACCGGGAAGAGTTGGGTGACGGATCCCTCTCTGTACTGGAAGGTGCTGAGGGGGCTGCAGGTCAAACCCCCTCAGTCAGAGGGAGCCAAGGTAAGCGGGAGCGATGATGGGTTGGGGGGGGTCGGTGACCCAGAAAGGTCAGGACCGTGGGCTCTGTATTGTACATGTAGCCCCCACGGACGGGACAGACCCTGGGTGTGATGAGCCAGGACACACGCCAGGCGTTGAGCCCAGGAGAAAGGGCAGCGTGCTGGGGATGTGGTGCTCGGGGGTGCTGGGGGCAGTGGTGCTTCTGGAGGCTGCAGGGCTGTGTCTTATCGCTGCCTTGTTGGCCGCCTCCCGCTTGGTGAAGACCCCTAAGCCTGCCTGAGGACATTGGGGACGGTTGGGAAGGGCTGGGGGATGGCGGGGGGGAAGGGGGGGGGGGGGGGGGGGGGGAGGGGAAGGAGAGTGTGTGGACAACAACACATGCGTGCAGCGGCACACTGGCACAGGTGAAGGCCAACGCTTGAGTGGGACGTTGAACAAAAGCCCGGTCGCCATGGCAACCGCAGTGTAGAGCCGCAAGCTCATTAGAATGATCCGTCGAGATGCCAGGTCCCTTTTTTTGCTTTTGTGTTTTTTCTTTTCTTTTCTTTTTCTTTTCCTTTTCTTCGTTTCACCTTTAATTAGCGTTTGAACTACACATAATTCTACAACAATTTACTGGAAAGTAAATCGTGGAAACTAATGGTGGGTTGTGATCGAGGTGCATTTGGTTTTGTCCATCGATGTTTACGCGGCTACAGTCTAATGACCTTCTCAAACTTTCAGTAACTCCACGATAAAAAGCGGATACATATAGCCTTGTTGGATGATAGTTTGATATCCATGATCAGACAAATAGCTGTATGTATCTGATACATTGTGTCTGGGGATGTGTCCTTCAGTATGCATATTGTCAAACATGCAGGAATTATAAGTAGAAACATATCTGCAATTATAAGATTCATAAATCTTGGATCCTTAATTAGTTTAAATGTTGTTCATTAGGGAATAAAACGATGTACATGAGAACGATTGCATATTAATTCAATAGAAGCACAAGAAACAGCATATATCATATCATATGATATATTCAATTTAAAGCATGGCATTGTTTTTAATATTTTTTTTATGCTCCTAGACCCAGAAAAAGTCTAATGTAATGTTTTACACCTAGGCTTAATATATTCCGAGATTAGGGAGTTTATGGGGATTATTAAATAATCGCTCCGCTTTTGGATTAGGCCTAAAAAAATGTTTTGTTTGGTTCCGGTTTCCGACCGGTTGATGCAATAGTTGATGCAAACTATAATTACGTTTTGGTACAGCACCTCTTCATTCTGTACAAGGATGAGCGAATTTTCTCGTTTTTAAATGAAAACAACCTACCTATCATTCGCTGCCGCTGGAAAAAATTAAATAAAAAAATAAAAAAAATTCCCTACCTACCCATGACCTCAGCTGACAACCAACAGGAACCAAACTTTTTTTTTTTTTAGGCCTTACAGTGCTTCAAATGGGAGCTGAGCAGCAGGTTATCGGAGGAAGATGACAAGAACGATGATGATGGTGTAGAAGAGGGCTGCAAACAGCTTGCTGGTTTTTCTTTTTGGTCCACTCTCTCAACACACACACACACACACACACACATACACACACACACCTACACACACAAAAACACACACACACACACACACACACACACACACACACACACACACACACACACAAAAACACACACACACACACACACACAAAAACACACACACACAAACGCACACACACACACACACACACACACACACACACACACACACACACACACACACACACACACACACACACACACACACACACACACACATACGCACACAAACACACATACACACACGTACACACGCGTGAGGCAAGTGACACATTGCAATTACATCAAGCACTTGATAATACGCTAGGCGGAGAAACTGCTATGATCTCAGTAAGTTAATTGAACATGTTACAATGATACATGCTGTTTAACTAGCCTACCGTGAGCCAAACGTGAAGAAAAACAAACTAAATCAACACACTGGTTAGCGCTGAAGATGGGGCCGTGAAGTATATGAAGTACTTGGTGTTTTTTGTCAATTTCCTCTCGAATATGCATTACTGCGCCCGTTATATTTCAGTGAAACATGGGGAGAACATCACTTTCAACAGTATTGTAAATAGGGTTACTAGCAATGCAGTTTATATTTTCGGCATCATATAATATGATTTGTTTTATGAATAGACACAGTGATTTAACACGGAGTAACCATAACTCCTTCATAAGCAGATAAACAGGCATACCATCAAACCATTAGCCATTAAAAGTTAAGTTTGACCCAAAGCAATTAACGACGGTACCTGTCATTGCCTGACGTTTGACAGGAGAAGTATAACTTACAAGTAGATGAAGTAGACCGTTTGTAAAGTGTTTTCTGTGGTATGGAGAGACACTTAAATGTCATCTCAGAAATACCTACATTTTGCCTCCCGACACGCAGCTGCTTGGTGCCTCTAAGTCTTTTATCTATTTATGCATCAAATAGAAAGGGACAGACAGCCACATTTAGGGGGTGGAGAGTGTATCCTTAAGAATTTAATAAGAGAAAAGATCTTGATGGATTACAGACCTTCTACACATCTGAGACATTTTCAGAATGATGAATCACAAAGGCCTTTTATTTCCTCTCTCCCAACCCTGCCCTCTCTCTCTATTTTTCTCTCTTTTCTGTCTCTTCCTGCGTCTGTTTCTTTCTCATCTCGGGGGCCTTGGCTTTCAATTGTAAGAGATTACAAGAGCATAGCAAGACTCTGGTCCGTCGAGGATCTTTTATTAATATTAATATTTATATGCATACGAAACAAGCTCCAAGCGCCGGGTGAAACCCTTAAACTCTGTCATATATATATGGGGACCTGGGAGCTGTGTGTGTGTGTGTGTGTGTGTGGCTGTGTGTGTGGCTGTGTGTGTGTGTCTGTTTGTGTGCGTTTCAGAATGTGTGTGTGTGTATGTGTGTGTATGTGTCTGTGTTAATGTGTGTGGTTGTGTATGTGTGTGTCTGTGTTAATGTGTGTGTGTGTGTGTGTGTTTGAGTGTATGTATGTCGGCATAAGTATGTAAGTGTGTGTGTGTGTGCGTGTGTGCGTGCGTGTGTGTGTGCGTGTGTTTGTTGGTCCTTGAACTGCTACAATGAGAGCGGGCCCGGGCCAAGCGGGGCAGGCAGGTACCTGGGGTGTGTTTTATAAAAGACCGGGATCCTTGTACCCCACCAGGGGGCGATCATTATCACCCCCCGCCCCCCCCCCACCGCCCCGCTTATCCTCCTGCTGCAAGGTCAAACGGGTGTGGGGGTTGTCAGCGTGTGTGAGTGTGTGCATCTGTTGTGTGTGTGTGTGTGTGTGTGTGTGTGTGTGTGTGTGTGTGCGTGTGTGTTCGTGGGGGGTGGGGGGGGGAGTTGGGTGCATGGAGTCAAGGCCACTGGCAAGTTGATCCCACTGGTGCCGCAGGAGGTGGGTGGAGGAGGTGGAGGAGACGCAGGACGAGGAGGACGAGGAGGAGGAGGAGGAGGAGGAGGAGGAGGTGGGTGGAGGAGGTGGAGGAGACGCAGGAGGAGGAGGAGGAGGAGGAGGAGGAGGTGGGTGGAGGAGGTGGAGGAGACGCAGGACGAGGAGGAGGAGGAGGAGGAGGAGGAGGAGGAGGTGGATGGGGTAAGGAGCCTAATCCTTCATACATAATAGATAAGGAAATCCTCTCAAACACAGAGACGCTGGCAGCATCGTGCACCGCAGAGAGAGAGGGCGAGCGGGAGAGAGAGGGAGAGGGAAAGAGAGGGAAGCCAACAGATCACACATTAGCCATCACCTTCATTAATACTCAATTACAACACAGAGCACCGTTGTCTCCTCCTGAAAGGGCTGGCCTTTGTCTCAGACAGGACGGGTTCCCCCCTCCCAGCATTCCCCCCCTCCCAGCCTCACACTCTGCCCAGCCGCACTGAGACGCACTCTCTGAGAAGATGCTGCGTAATGTCTTTTATCGCCACAGTTAAGCGGTGCATGCGATTTCCCCCGGAATAACATTGGCTCTGGACCGAAGCCGCTCAACATCTGTCCGTCACGCCGCATGTGGGCAAACAGAAGAAGGGCGTTCAAGATAGTTTACAAGACAACCCTGTAGTATTCATACAGATTGGAGCAAACCGTTTATTTCATTATGAACCGTAGAACTGTGTATTAACAGTCTACCTCTTACAATGGACTGACAATGGTGACCGCCTAGCACTGGAAAGCAGACAATACATTAGTGTAATTATTAAGATCAAGATACATAATAATTATATTTTTCTGCATGAAGGATTGAGACATTATCATTCGCCTTTGGTTCCTAATTATCTGAGCAGTCCTGATGGTGTTATTGTTTTTGCATTGGCTAATACCGTGTTTATGTGATGCATGACTTCCTTGTGTCTAATGGTGTTTTTTGGGGTTGAAAGTGAGGCGTACCATTAGCCCCTCTCCTATCCAACTCTATGTGTGATTTATTTTCAGAGAGACTCTCTGTGCTCCACTGGGCTCTTCCCAGAGTAATGAACTGCTTTCCACTAAGGTTGAACCTTTGGTGTTTCCGTCTCCATTCTTTTCTGAGTTGATAAGTTCCCACTTAGTTGCGAAGGATCTGCCGCTCAGGAGGAGATAACTACTCCATGGGTGTTGTTTTCCAATTAGCAGGCCTCTGCATGACTTCCACTGTTCCTGCATAATACATACAATGCTTATGTTCTCCCCTACATTGATCCCATGCTGTTCTATACTGGCTGTTCTATTTATTTATTTCCTTCGCTTTCTCTCCGTCTGTCGGTCTGTGTTTATCTATATATTTATCGATCTCTAATCATCCTATCCATCATCCATCTCTATATTTCTCCTTGAGAGCAACAAGGTTAGAAGTAGTTTGCTACTATCCACTAAACTGAATACATTTTCTCCACCACCTATTCAGTTTTATTCTATTTTTGTATATTTGTTCCTTGTTTACATTTCTCACATGGCTTTACTTGCAATGACTCTGTATCTCTCTCTCTCTCTCTCGCTCGCTCGCTCTCTCTCTCTCTCCCGGTTGATCCCTCTCTCACGGGGCTCTAGGCTTTGGGCTGTAGGCCGGGGCTCCCCAGGTACTGGGGTCCCTGCGGGCCCCCCCGGTGTGATAGGTGGATGTTTAGCTGTTAATCTGTCAGAGTAATTCTGTGGACAAACACTAGCGCGTCGTATAATTCCCAGTCCGTGACAAGAGAGGACAGCGGGGCCACAGGCCGGCGTGGAGACTGATGAGGCACACTAGCATAATTAAGGCCAGCCTCTCCCATGAGGACCGCCTGCATCATCGCACTGCCTTCTCCTCCTCCTCCTCCTCCTTCTCCTTGTTCTTTCTGTTTCGCTCCCTCTTCCTTATATGGACGATTCTGCATATGTTATTTTTACTGTAAAATCACTGAATGGGAGAAGTGGGGGATGAGCAAGAGAGAGAGGCAGAGAAAGATACAGAGTGACGGCTGAATGATAAAATGAGGAATACACAGTAATTTGGGTCAAGTAAAAGAAGCTGATAAATGTGATAGTGTTTAGAATCATAAACGTTCAAAGCCATAGCTGGAGAGCAGCTCCAGTCAACACATATATATACATACATTAAGTTTTGATAAGGTGTTTTTGCAAGTATACGTGTCAGCTTTGGATTGGAAAGGGCTGGGAAATGAGAACAGAATGGGTGCACCCTTTTAGATTATCCAAAGGCATTTCTTTTTTGCCAAGAATTGTTTGAAGGAGAGCTTGAAAACGTTTTACTTAATTTCATGATTTGGCAATTGTGTCCCTAGAATTTGGCAGAGACTGTGCTCGTGGTGTATGCTACAGGGAGCGCTGTTACAAAAGAACTAGAAAAGAACTAGAAATTACATTGGCGGCTGTGATCATATTCTCCATGTTGATTAACTCTGCAAAGGTATTAAGAAGTGTTCACTGTTCCTTTTCCTTGTCACCGAAACCATTGTGTGTCTTTATTATTTTATTCTTTGTACAATAAGGACGTTTTGTCTGGGTTTCATTCGCTGGCTAAGACTATCTTTGTTCCCAACGTCCAACCCTGTCTCCTGCATTTTAAAGATTTATCCATTAATAAAAGAGAGGGAACTAAATTAGTGCTTTTTAAACACATGAATTGCAAAATCAATGTACATTTTGGCATTTTATCAACAGTCGGTAATGTTTTTATCACTCCTCAAAGCACTTTCCCCATGGCTGTTTTAATGAGACTGTTTACGAAGTGTTTATGTTTATGGTGGGCCCAGTAACACGAGGGGTCCTACGGTGCTGCTCTGAACCATTCCCATCCACTTTACTTGCTTAAAAAACATCATGCCCACAACAGCGTTCTCAAGTAATCGACACCTCACTTTTAAGTTGACCGAGGTAATGGCAATACAGTGGATAGAAGATCGAGAAGCAACCTCCTTTACATGCTAGCTTAGCATTTACACCATGTTATGCAGGGGTTGGAGGTACAGTACAGAGAGTGAGAAAGCTGTGTGAAACTAAATGTACCAATCAATTATTGTCAATGTATTAACCTGTATGATTATTTTGATAATCCAGTCAATACACACGACCCTGATGAAAATCTTTGTGTTCTCAAATGCTCTTTTCAGGGATTTTACACGAGCCGTAAACAGCTGTCAGGCTTAAGTGCTCCGACTAATAAATGTATCTCTTTGATTTTCAAACACTAGCCTTATGTTGTTGTTATTCAGCGTATCTGAGGCAATATTAGGGATAAATCAATTTGTTTTATGATAAGAAAAATATGGGCCCCTCATACACTTGAGCATCCTTCATCGCTTCATCCTGGGAGGGTTCATGCAGGGTTTGTGGTGTCTGACTGGACTTCTGATTAACATCAGATCACCCAATCATATTGTTTAAAGAAGGATATGACTTTATTTAGTTAGGCTATTCTTTTTTTCTTATGGATTATTATAAACGTGTTCAATTTGTTTGGATTATAATCAATTATTTGAACGACATGCAACATTGAAGTGCATTCTAACACAATTGCACCACTTTTTTTTTAATAATTTTTATGTTAAATGATCCTTTTGTGACAAGTGTGTGTGTGTGTGTGTGTGCGTGTGCGTGTGCGTGTGTGCGCGTGCGTGCGTGTGTGTTGGGTGCCCCACATCCGTCAGTCTCGCTTCCTACCCCTTCTCATCTGAATGTCCTGTTGGCTGTGTAAGAAAGCACTTCTGTAAAACTCTCTCCATTTAAATAACCTCCTTCCTCCTACTCCACACTTTATTTCTGTATGTGTCCATGTAAAGATACATAAAGTGTATATGAGGAGATATTCATGCTGCCCAATAGAGCGTGTCTCTGCTCTTTCCTCATCCTCTCCCGCATCTGTATTCTTACCGCGCAAACCCCCCGGTTGGCCTTGCTGTGTTACGATTCAGAACGGAGAAATATTCAAAGCGGAAAGATTTGGAGCAGAAAGATTCAAAAGCGGAAAGATTCCAAGAAGGGGAGATTTCCAAGCAGATGTAAGAAAAGAAGAAGGAACCCATCACCTTTTAAAGAAGGGCCTTCAATTTGTGCCACCGTGAAATCATCATCCACAGATAGCCCAGCACTCTGGCTATCTCCCAACACAAATAGCCCAGGATTGATGCAGTCCCCCCTTTGCTCAACTCGCCCACAAAGTGAGGCGTAATCAGAGCGCCCAATGTAGCCCATCTAATGTATCAAAATGAATGTATTTCATTTTTTTTCAATCTACAAGGTGCTCTCTGCGTTGAGATAAGGAAACCTAAGGAATAATTGTACCCTTCTGCATGCAGAACATTTCTTCTTGTGTGAGGAAGCATTGCCGGAGGGTTTTATTCAGCACATATGCGGACCCAAGGTCCTTTTGGCACCTCTTAAGCCAGAATGGATCTGGCAGGTGCAAATATCTGCCATTTCCTCTTTTCCTTTGACTTTTCAAGCCTTGAAACTGTTATCCAGTTGCTGCCCCCCCCCCCCCCCCCCCGGGAGCCAAGGATATTTCCTTTGAATGCTGTTGATGAAATGTGTGGTCACAGGATAGGAACCTACAAACACTCAGCACACACACACACACACACACAACACACACACACACACACACACACACACACACACACACACACACACACACACACACAAACCTAAATGTATGCATGCATGCAAACACTCACACACACACACACAAACCGACATGCACGGACATACACTCACATACACGCACACACACACGCGCACACATGCAAGCACACAAAAAACACACTGATGCACGCACACCCAAGAAGCCAATCTCATTTACACACACCCACACACTCACAAACACCCACACGCCCAATCACACACACACACACACACACACACACACACACACACACACACACACACACACACACACACCACACAGCTAGAAGCCAATCCCATTTGCAC
>NC_082391.1:19498977-19526074 GCF_031168955.1 Gadus macrocephalus | reverse complement strand
CCTAAATAACAAATAATAACAGATGAATGAAACATGTACAGCACAAAGGTTCGAAAACCAGAGGGATTTTGAGTTCAAAGGCAAAGACATACGGCAACACACACACCGAGCCGGTCCGGAAGCTGGTGTGAGAGTGAGCTGGCACCTGGATCTCCGCGGTAGTGCGCTGTTGAACCACCGCCCCGTAGCCTTAGCCCTCGCCCTCCTGATGGAGTTACGTCTGGAGAGAGACAGAGCTTTATGCGGAGAGAGGGTGGGGTATGCGATGGGCTCGGGCATGGAATGGGTGTGGGGCAGGGGGGAGGCGGGGGGCGGCGGGGGGGGGGGGGGGGGGGTAATGAGCAAGTCTGAGATAAATAATGGATCGCCGTCATTCACATTACGGAGGAAATGACTGTAATGGTTCTGGCTGTCTGGGGCGAGAGACCTCCGTCGAACACATTAACACTCAGGACAAAGACGGAGGAGAGAGGCTGGTATGCGGGGGGAGGGGTGGGGGGGGGGGGGGGGGGGGGGGGGGGGGGGGTGTGAGTGTGATCATATCAGGGTCGGAGTGGGGCCCGAGGAATATCTTCTCACCTGCAGAGCACACATCCTGCCGCTCTGCGGAGTTGGATGGATAACAAAGTGAAGGCGGGAGGAAACGGGTGGAGGCGGAGGAAACGAGGAACGCACGCGCGTGGGACTATTTTTAATGGCGGGGGCGATTGATAGGAAACGCCGGGAGCGGGCATTACCGGTTTGGGACTTATGCCCAAAGGAAGTTCCGCACGCTCCGTCCCAACACCCTGTTCACCGGGTGTTTTAGCCTCCTCCTCTTCCTCGTCTCCACTCCGTCTCTATTACCCCTGGTCTGCCTCAAGGCTGACCTAACACAGACACACACCAACCCCCTCCCCTGCGCCATCCCTCGGTCCGTCCTTGCCCCCTGTAACCATGCTCTTCCAGGGGGGGGGGGGGGGGGGGGCAACAGAGGGATGGCTGGCCTGAATCTGAGCCCTGGCAATGCTGGAGATAAATGGAGTTTGAAGCGTGGGCCAAGGAGTGGCAGTCATTAGATTGTAAGTGAGCCTAGCCAGTTGTTAGCACATAGAGCAGCGTAAGTCGTTAGCAATGGACGTAGAGAGCGAGAGAGTGAGAGCGAGAGAGAGAGGGAGAGGGAGGAATGGAGCGGGGGAAGGAGAGAAGGTGGCCACTGGCTGTTTCTTCTAGGACTAAGTGCTGGTTAATGAGATCAGAATGCCATGACCCGACCTCAGAGTGAGAGAGATAGGCTTGCTATTACACTGATCGCTTTCTCTCTCTTTCACTCTCCCTCTGTTTTCACTCTCGTTTCCTCTTACTGCCCGTCTGTTTCCCTTACAAATCCCTCTCTTTCAGTCTCCCGTTCTCTCGTTAACAAACAGGCTCACGCAAACAAAAGCAAAGCCAGGGAATGACTTTACACCAGGGTAGACGAGAAGCAGAGCCCCATGGAGTAAACCAAGGCGACATCTTGCAAAGGCTTATGATCAATACCACATATCTACTGCATTCGCATTAGCATTTTGGCTTCATACCATCGGGAGGAAGTGTTGTTATTTGGCGAATAGACGATGCATCGATTTCAGAATAAATATTTGAATCCTGTAAAAATCCTTCAAGAATAAAACCCAGATAAGGAGTGCTGTAGAACAAGTATATGGATCGGATGAATTGAGCGGTGGGGTTTTAATGGTGGAGATGTATTCCTGGTTGGTAATCTGGCGTTATTCTGGGGATATTCTTCTACGCTGGAGGTGGTCAGTGTGTGCATATGTCACAGTGGTGCTGCGACCTGCTGCATCTGTCCAGATGTCCGTGTTTGGCCTCCCACTCCTGTTCACCACCTCTCATAAGCCCTGTTTCACCAAATCTTCTTGCACCTATTTCAATTGCGTTTTTGTATGGATGAATGTAAACAGGGACTGAAAACAACACAACTGCCTGATAATAATAGGGGATAATGAAACAAGATAACGATCTGCTGGATGGTTATTCATGTATTCTGCTGTGAAAAGGAGCTTCCTTCGCTCTCGGCTACTTTGAACAGAGGTCTAGCAGAGACAATCATAGCGATGGGGAAAAAAGTGAATCTTTTTTTACTAACCACCATCACCAAATTGATAGAACACCCACCACTTCTTATTCGTATTTCTTGTTCAATGTGATATGTCTTTGGTGTATCTTTTTCTTGGAAAATTAGTAAAAAAATTTAAAAAAACAAACAAATTGGTAGAATAAGTACCTAAACTATCAGAAGCTGCATTTCAGAAGATGTGAAATCCCTACGATGCTGTGAAAGGGGAGGGGGAAAGTTATTAATTTTAAACAGTCCATATTTGGTTGCCCCAATAGCAGGAATCTGTCATATATCGCTAAAAACAACTGAACTAGACACACTCTCTCACGTCTGACCTTGCCTTACTGTCTGTTTGCTGTGTGTCTGGGTATTTTTCCGTCATCCAATAAGGTAACCCCGTAGTACAAGGCTAATGGTTACACAACATAAAGTTTAAATATATATATATAAACGTGTATGTATGTGTGTGAAAGCAAAACTGAAATAGCTTCTAACATCGTGTTTGCAGTAATTCGATATGTTTTAGTGAAGACATTAACAAACGGAGAGCAATCATGACCTCAATGTTGACTCCACACCCACCAACACACCATTGTTCTTATGACAAAGATAACGCTCCCGTGTTTGTTGCTTTAAGCTCTTTTTGTCTCTCCTTCCCCAGAAGTTTAACGACAGGTGGAGCTTCAAAGTGATGTCAAGCTGTTTTGTAGTGAGAGAAGGTCTTTGTTGCACCAAGTTTCAAGCAAGCTGTTTGTTCTTTCTCTTACTAAGACACGTACACACAAAAACACACACACACCCACAAACACACAATCGCAGGAAGAAACATCTATCGGCCGTCCTATCAATTGTATACACTTGTCACCAGGATCGTAAAAAGAAATATGCAAACGTAAACACATAGATGACAGAGAATTGAGCAGAACTTCTCACTCGTCCTGTGATTTCCCAGGGAGAGCCAGATAACAGAGATGTGAGAAGGCTGGCTGAGTTTAAATCAGGAGGGGGTGGCTGCTAAAATGGTTCACAACTTGGAAAGTTAGCTTGAAAGTTAATATGGAAGTTAACGCAAAGGTTAGCACAAGAGTTAGCACGATAGTTTGATACTTCACTTAGCTTAAGAACTAGCATGATAGTTTAGAAATGTCACGTCGTTTCAGATCAGTAGCGGTGTAAAATACACTTCATGAAGCTCGTATTTGCAACATTGCTGACTCATACGCACACACAGACATGCATGCTTGCAGTCATAAACATGTTCACACACATACACATGTTCATCATTAATACATAGCCCTCATAGGCTAACATACATACGTGTATTTATAATAAACAGACGTAGGCTTAGCCACTATTACATTCCCAACTGTATTCGGGCTCACTGGCCTATGAAAGGAAATGACAAGATTGCCAAAGGACTGCATAGTTTGTGAAACCACATCCATCTTAGTGGAAGCTGTATCTCAGGTCTGTGCTGTGCATCACAATGAGAGTTCAGCATAGACTTCATTATTAGATTATCCATGGTAGCGCTATTCTTAAGGACAATATTTTCATCTTCGGCATTCCCTGACTATATTTTCAATCACATTTCAAGAGTGACTTTAAAAATGAACACAGTACATGCTATGAAGTGCACATCTCTAGTAAGCAAACATCATAATACTTTTGTGTGTACGTAAGTCGGTATGTATGTCTGTATGGATGTATATATGGATGGATGGATGGATGGAAAGATAAACACAGCTCCTACTGTTTAAAGCACTCCATGCTACCCTCACTTATAATTAAAAAATTATGACTCAAACTATTAGAAGTAGTAGAAAGAACAAAGAAAGGATATATATTTAGAACATTTATCTCTTGTCTATTGCAAATCGATATATTCTCACTGAATAACTCTGAAGGATTCCTAGATCAGCCAAATGATTAATGCACTGTTTTACATTAGCCAAGACAAGACAAAATATAAGGAATCTTCAGAAAAAATACAATTCAAAGATCTCACATAATAACTGATCAATGGGAAAAATGATCAATATTATCTTTATTGATATGGTACCTTTAAAAGCAACATTTACAAAGTGCTTTGACAGGCACAATAAGAGGAATTCTCATTAAAAAGCTCATGGTAAAAATGCAATAATAAAACACATTTTTAATGAACAAATTTGAACTGGTTATTTAAAAACCCTTCACACCCAAAGAAAAGTCTTTGTCTCCCTCAAGGTCATTTTGGGAGAGACAAAGTTCATATTTGAGCAGACTTTTTTCAAAGATCCCATTTGAGCAGACTTTTCAATAATCTGACAGGCTATATGAATATGTCTATTTCCCCAAAAAACATTTGGAAAAAAACAAACCTAACAGCATTGGAAATACTCACTCTATCTTGCCTATAATCCTGTGTGAATATAAAATAAAATAAAATAAAGCACATTTCCAAAGAACACAGTTGAGAACACGGTTTCAAAGCCCATAGGAAAAACTCCTACATTTCACCCTTTCCGAAAATCCTTGGTGGAAAATACAATAAAGTGCGACACCTTTTCAGAGAACACATTTCAGCAGTCTTCCTAAACCCCCAACACACGCAGTGCAGGCAATACTCCTACTGTCTCTCCGATGTCCTTGGAGAAACAATGGATACTGCACCTGGCAATCGAACCGGTGTGGCTGAAAGACAAATGGGTCCAGGTCAGGTCAAACAGGAGCAGCTGCGGCGCTGCTGCTGCTAATGCTCTCTATCCACCATCTCTCGGCTACCTCTCCTCCAGGTGCATTCCCAAGTGATTTCAGTAACTCTGTTTTTATTCCTTAACCAGCACTATGGACCGGAACTTTTGTTTTTCCCAGTTCGGCCATCGCATTATCGTTTGAAATAAGTCTAAAAATAAATCTATTCCAACAGGCTTGGTTATTACCGCAAGAAGAAAGACCTTTGTTACGCTGAAATCGCTGAAATCTATCAGAGCCTCCAGAACCTCCCGTCGAAATCAAGTCAATTACAGATCTTTGTGCTTTTGTGATTTGAAAAGATTTTGGAACAAAAGGTTGCAAATTGTACCGCATTTCTGAGCATTTACACTGAAAATATGGTTATTATTTTAACTTGTAACTAATGTAACACACAAACGTCGAACATCATTATGAATACATTGGGACCATTACTTCCAGCCTTCAGCGACAGACAGCTAGGATGTCTCTGCTTCCCTCTCTCTCTCTCCAAGTGTCAAAGATCTGCTGGCCTCCTCTTCCGTGCTGAGGCTCCCTGACAACAGTAAGCCAATCGCTTGCCTCTCCTACAGCTCATCATTTGCATGTATTCCACTGTGTGTGTGAGGGTTAGTGTGTTAATGTCTTATAGTGTGTGTGTGTGTGTGTGTGTGTGTGTGTGTGTGTGTGTGTGTGTGTGTGTGTGTGTGTGTGTGTGTGTGTGTGTGTGTGTGTGTGTGTGTGTGTGTGTGTGTGTGTATTCGTGGACGATTGGCTTTGGTTTAAAGTGTGTACCGAAGAATCGAACATGATTAAATGTAAGAAAATGTTCCAAAAAGTTCTTCTCTAATGAACTGTGTAAAAATGTCCAAAAAATCCACTTGTTGGCCAATGGACAATGTTATTATGATTATGGAATAACATATATTTTGTGTTTCAAACATGCCCTTACATGCTCTGGTTGCTAGCCAATTACCGGATCTTGTTGCATTGTCAATCACTTCCAAAAACAAACCTGGAACAAATCTAAATCAGAATCCTCCTCAAACACGACACATTCTCACACCCAACTGTTACATGACACCTCCACAGCCTCAGAAGGTGGTCCTGTGAGCTATAATAAACATACATCCTACTGATCTCTCTCTCTCTCTCTCTCTCTCTCTCTCTCTCTCTCTCTCTCTCCCCATCTCTGTCTCTCTCTTAATAAATGCGGGGGGCTTTTTCAAGGTGTCCAACTTCGAAAAATAAATAAAAATAAAAAGTTGACTCTATTTCATCCTCTCCTTTTCTGAATCTCTCCATCTGTGTCCTGCCACCCCCTAACCAGCCCCTACTGGTTGTCATCCGTTCCTGTCTATCCGTCTGCGTCTCTGTGTGTGTGTGTCTGATATAGAGTGTGTGTGTGTGAGTGTGTGTGTATCAGTGCCATCACGATGTGCCACGTGCCATCAGCCCCCCCCCTCCCCATTCCCTATGGTTGTCATTCGTTCCCGTCCTTGTGCGTGTGTCTATGTGTGTGCGCCCGCATGTGTGTGTGTCTGTGTGTGTGTGTGTGTGTCTGTGTGTGTGTGTGTGTGTGTGTGTGTGCGTGTCCCACCTGCCCCGCATGTCGATCGTCCCTCTCCCCCTCCGCTGCTGTCAACATCACACATTCATTACCGCGCGGCCTTGGCTCAGCCCACCCGCTTCCCTTATGCGGCGCTCAATTACTCTGTCTTCCCCGGGCAAGCGCTGGTGTCAAGCTACTGTAATGACTTTCTGATTATCTGTCTTTACCGTGATGAATGAGATGGAAATGTACCACCACCATGGCCAAACAGGGTGGGTGGGGGGAAGCGGGCGAGTGGGTGGATGCAGGGGCGGAGAGGGGAGGGGGTTTGGGGGGGGGGGGGGGGGGGGGGTGCTGGTGGTGTGCCAAGCTGCCACCCCCCTACACAAACTAATGGGTGGGCAGCGGCGGGTGGGTGGGTGGGAGCCGATGGATGGATGGATGGATGGATGGATGGAGGCATGATGGAAGGGCTGGGGGGGAGAGGTGTGTGTGTGTTTTGCAGCGAGGGGGGGGGGGGTGATACGGCATAAATAACATTGGGTTATGAATATGGAGCTGGTTATGTAGTTATGCTGGTACCCACGGTGTTGGATATCTGGGATTTCTTATGTTGGGGTTGTTTTAGTTTAATTTAGTTTATCTCTTTCTCTGAGCGGAACCGAGAGCAAGTGAGTCATTCTCATGACTCAGTCCTTCATCACAGGCATAAAAGAATAAGCAATTAACCACAATCGTTTCTTCCACAGTGTAATTATAATTATGTAATTCAAATTTCTGTGCTAAATCTTCGATAAAAGACCATCACTGCCACCCTCACCTCCTCCACCCCCTCCTCCACTACCACTACCTCCTCCATCACCAGCACCATCACTACCACCACCTCCTCCACCACCTCAACCACCACCACGAGCTCCTCCTCCTCCATCACCACCACAACCACCACCACGAGCTCCTCCTCCTCCATCACCACCACAACCACCACCACGAGCTCCTCCTCCTCCATCACCACCACAACCACCACCACTAGCTCCTCCTCCTCCATCACCACCACAACCTCCTCCTCCATCACCATCACTACCACCACCTCATTCTCCTCCTCCCTCAGCATCATCAACTCCTCCTCCATCACCTTCACCCCCACCACCAACACCGCAGCCATCATCCCCACCACCATACCACAAGTTTATCACCAGCTTCTGAAACACTCACTCCTCCTTTTCCCCAAAAACAACAACTCCATCACTGCCCAAACGGTCCTGCTGTTTTTTTAGCATCTCAATCTGGATGTTAGGAGCGGGTGGCGTGGGGGGCCTTGCATAATGTAAAGTGATTGTTGATGCTTGACATTGACCTTCTAAAAACACGCAACATATCGATTTTCTTTCTCTCCCCCCCCCCTCCCTTCATGTTTCTCTCCTACCCTCTCTCCCTCCCTCTCTCCCTCTCTCCCTCCCTCCCTCCCTCCCTCTCTCCCCCACATCGACCGTTCTGGCGGTGAACCACTGGCACAGCCGCTAATGGGCGTCACGGGGCTGAAAGATGAGGTGCACGTGGACCGGGGGGCTGATGCCTAGGCGGATGCCACCCGATAGCAGCCAGACACCTGAGAGAGAGGGAGAGAGAGAGATAGAGAGAGAGGGAAAGAGAGAGAGAGAGAGAGAGAGGGAAAGAGAGAGAGAGGGAAAGAGAGAGAGAGTAGGCCCGGGTCCAGCTCCAACTCCCACATCCCCGTCCAGCCCCCCCTTCAGCTCTCTCCTCCACTTGTATTATTCATTTCGCTTTCAGAGCGTCTTTTATGCTGCACAATTACCCCTGCAGCAGGCCGATGTGGACACTGTAATGACATTCTGATTATTAGTCTGCAGATGAGAAATGAAATGAGTGTGTGGTACCCTGCCAGAGGAAGAGAGAGGCCGCCAGAAGCCCCGACCAATCCCCGCCCCCCGCTTCTCTCTCTTTAAAGGGGAGTCAGGGAGAGTGGGGGGGGGGGGGGGGGGGAAGGGGTGAGTAGAGTAGAGTAGAGTGGGGGGGCGAGTCGGGGCTGAGTATGGAAGAGTAGGGGTGAGTAGAGTGGAGTGGGGTGGGTGAGCGGGGCTGAGTATGGAAGAGTGGGGGGGTGAGTCGGGCTGAGTAGGGGTGAGTAGTAGGGGTGCAACGGATCACAAAGCTCACGGTTCGGATCGGGTCACAGTTTTTGAGTGACGGGTCGGATCGTTTTCGGATCAACAACAACAATAAAGACAAACAAGACAAATGTGACTTTAAATCTTCAACTGTGTAAAAACAAAATAAAGTGAAAAATTAGGTAATAATCCTGCTTCCTCTAAGCATGGTCAATATTTAAAAAATGTGCAATCTGAGGCATTATTCCTTCTTTTTAACATGGATAGGATAGTAAATAATCCCTAAACCTGGATTTACAATTCAGGATGTCTGCATTGCCTGGGGAGAGTTTAGAGTCTACACTCTCCCAAGGCAATGCAGACATCCTTATCTTCTTTTTTTTAGTTTGGTAGCGAAATACAGTTTCTGTGGTGTTTTATTTGGCATTTTGTAAATCCATTGATTTCGGTTCGGAGACTCATTGCTCATTGCAAGGGGGGTTGGTTGTAGTCTTTTCGCTCGGTTTTAGCCCTACTGTTGATACGGCGAACCGAGCGAAAAGACTACAACCAAACCTAAACACGTCCGGTTCCGGTTCCGGTTTACGTTTCAATGGGATTTACGGAACGCCAAATAAAACACAACAGAAACTGTATTTCGCTACGATACTTGATGATGTTGTTGATACCGGAATTGTCCTCTAAACATGCGCTGATGCACAACGCACGTCAACGCACAACTTTTTTTTTTTATCAGCTGATCCGCGGATCACTTGCGTCCCGAACCGTGATGGTTGATCCGTACGGATCACGGGAAACCCGTGAACCGTTGCACCACCAGTGGGGGGGTGAGTGGGGGCTGAGTATGGAAGAGTGGGGGGGGGGGGGGGGGGGGGGGGGTGAGTAGGGGTGAGTAGAGTGGGGGGGTGAGTGGGGGAGAGTAGTGGAGGAGTAAAGGGTGAGTAAGGGGGGAGTGGGAGCTGAGTAGGGGAGTGTACAGGGTGAGTAGGGGGTGAGTACGGGGAAGTGGGGGCAGAGCAGGGGGGTCTGTGGGAGGTGAGAAGGGGAGCGAGCAGGAGTAGAGCTACTCGCATTGAAAAGACAGTCAAGGAGGGACACATTTTGTTACCAAACTACACTTTGGGAATTTAATTGCTTTTCCATTCAGGGGGCTTCAGTGTAAGATTTCACAATGCAGTGATCTTTTATGTTTTCAAACAATCAGTCAGGGCTGAAAGGAGGCGAGTTGGGGGCGGAAAAATATGGGCCAATCTACTCAGAGAGATTGTGAATAGTGGAGATCCGTGTAGAACATTCTGAATGTTTTCATGAAACAGACAAAAGAGGTTGAATCCAACTCTGTTTAATTGTTCCACGTGCCTCAATGTCTGGCCTTGCCACGACCGCTCTACAAATGGTGTAAAAGGGAGAAAGAAAATACATGTTAACAAAAAAAAATGTACACTAGCCATCGCCACCTACGTCAAAGAAATATAACGACATGAAGATGAAGATGAAGACATTGTTAGAGTTGAATCAGTCTGAAGAAAAAAGCCATACATGCTCTTCCTTGACAGCCAGTGATTTTAATTAAAAAAGGAATGTACAGTAATTCGTGGTGACAGATCCTCTTGACAAATGCGTGATTTTCTAAATCCCCACGCAGTGTGACAATGACGCTGACTGATTTGTTATAGAACATGACTCACTCCTCGCATAATCGCACACACAACACACAAGCTGTCCACTCCTGGCCCTGTCCGGCGCTGAGTGAAACGCGGTGGGAGAGCCCGTAAAGTCGTGCATCCACCGCATCTCCAAGACTTAAGTGGTCCGCTAATGTACAGACACTTAGTTTCCTGATAGTCACTCTCATTCTCGTCCAATCAACAGCGCAGGCTTCCCAGCCCCCTGACTGCTCTTTAATAGGATCTTAACATCCTGATCAATCACCTTAATTGATATTTTTTAAGCATTAACGCTTCCAAACTCTAACAGATGTAATTGTCAGATTGGGAGTAGGATCCCCATCGGCAGTAATTGGCCCATTATAGATGCAGGCATGACTGAGGGCTTTGGAACGCCAATGACATGAGAGATAGAGGCAGCCCCTAGGTGGGCGGGCCAGTATATCACTCATGCTTGGGCACCGTAGGGGCGCTGCTAAAAGGTTGGGCGAAATTAACTTGGGGATGGAGTCGGATGCAATTTGAACAGCGTGTGTCTTTGTGTGTGTGTGTGTGTGTGTGTGTGTGTGTGTGTGTGTGTGTGTGTGTGTGTGTGTGTGTGTGTGTGTGTGTGTGTCTGTGTGTGTGTGAATGTGTGTGTGTGTTGATGTGTGCACTCGTGCATGCATTCGTGTTGAACCTAATGAACAGTAAAGTGTGTGTGTGTGTGTGTGTGTGTGTGTGTGTGTGTGTGTTTGCGTGTGTGTTTATGGGTGCAATCGTGCATGAATTTATGTTTAACAGAATCAACAGTACTGTGTGTGTGTGTGTGTGTGTGTGTGTGTGTGTGTGTGTGTGTGTGTGTGTGTGTGTGTGTGTGTGTGTGTGTGTGTGTGTGTGTGTGTGTGTGTGTGTGTGTGTGTGCGCGTGTGTGTGTGTGTCTGTGTTGTTGTGTGTCTGTGTTTATGTGAGAACACATTCATGCGTGTATGTCTGTGGGAGTGCGTATGCGTGTGTGTGTCTATGTTTGTGTGTGAGCGTGTGCGCGTGCTTGCTTTCATGCGTTTGTGTAAATTATACAATCCAATCCACAGAACTGTGTGTGTCTGTGTGTGTGTGTTTGTGTGTGTGTGCGCGCAAGTGTGTGTGTGTTTATACATGTGTGTGTGTATGTGAGCGTGTGTGTAAGTGTGTGTGCTTGCGCATTCTCATTCGCAGGCTCCCCACCCAGTGTGTGCAACTTACCGTGTGTGTACGTGCACGTGTGTATGCAGCAGCCAGCCATGGCAGTGTGGCGGCTTCACTTCCTCTCCTCTGCGCTCCCGCTGTCATCCCCCGCCCGGTGCTTGGGCGGCGTCCGGGCCATATGGCGGCCGCACGCCGCCGCCGCCGCCGCATCGCGGAGCCCTGCGTGTGCCGGCGCCATTACGGCGCCCGAGCCAAGCAGTGCCGGCACCATCTTCATTAATCCTAGCTCACTCCAGTGTGCCTCCGAGGCACCCGGTCGGGGCCGCGGATCGCGCGCTGACGGCTGCAGAACGTGAGAGCGGCTCACTCAGTCAACATCCACCTCCCCCCCCCCCAGCCCCCCCCCCCCAGCCCCCCCTGCACCTCGGTGAGCCACATAGACGGGAGAGGGTAACAATTGTTGCTAAAACGTCCCTCCATTTCTCAGCCGTACCTTTGAGCATCCCCCCCCCGATGGAACCCCCTGCCTCACAGGCCGTCGCAGTGGTCTATTATAACGATAATTAGAATAGTAATGATGAGGAAAGGAATTCGAGATAGGCGAGTTAGATTCATGGTACGCATCCGGTGTCAAGCTGTTCAAGGCCAGGAGTGGTAAAGGTTTAATGGCTGCACTAACCCTTGTGCCCCCTCTACCGAACTTTTGGATCACGGTGTTAAATGTCGATTTGCCGGCCCGTCAATAGCAGCGATTTCAGAAGACGTCCGATGTATTTTTTGTTCGCGATCAGTTGGAGAGGAAAGGTCATTAAAGTTTTTCCTTCATGTAGCTCATTATTCTATTCTATCATATCACCCTTTTTTTCCCGTGTCTTTCAAAATAAAAATTGTGAGCATTCAACAGGGGATCATTTACATGTAGCGGGCGTAGAAAGCGAGCGATTGTGCAAAGCAATCCGTCAACTCCACAATAAACACTCTCTTCGGGAGGGTAAAAAAAAAAGCAATTTCTAACCCTATTTGATGCCTGATTAATGGGTATAATGATGCAAGGAAACTGTCAGTTGGCCTCTATTTCCAGTGCCAAACCTTGCACAGAGGTGGAGCGGGAAACATGTTTAATGAGTGCACTTTTGGGCCACATCATTGGATCACAACGGATCCATCGTCCTAGTGACACCAAAGACCAAAAAAGAAGGCAAAAACGTTTGTGTCAAGACCTTTTTTTTGTTTTTACCTTGCATCATCTGTTTCGACTTGCATGTGTGCCTTTAAAGGAGGCTTCTGCGGTGTAGACAGTTTGCTCCTCATCACCCATATTCAGGTCACAGCGTCTGGGAGCGACAGATACAGATCAAACGGCCTGGCTGCCGGGGGAGAATCCTCTTTGTGGAATCCTATTTAGATTGTGGTTGGGGAGGGATCAGTTAACGGGAGATGGTTATCTCGCTATTCTAATTGGCATAGTGCTCGGGTGTGTATAAATGCGATTTGTCTTCAGTTGGACTGGCATGGTCAAACTGAAGCGAGATAGGGAACGCAGAAGCCAATTCATATTTGAATTTGTATTTGCTGGATGCCACTGGAACAATGCTCTCACTCGATAAGGTTTTCCATTGAATGGTTTTATTTTTTGTAGATGACGGGACTATCAAATGGAGTAGCAATTTTGAGTGAAAACCAAATTGAAAATCAATTTTATTCTAATTTAGCAAAGCACTTGCTTGAAAAATTGTCCTGTTCTCGTCTCCTTGACAACAACATTGCAGAACAAAAAAGATGTAACATAAAGTGAAGGCAATCAAAGGTGTAACTGTGTGTGTGAGTGTGTGAAGGTGTACGTGTGCTTGGGTCTTTTTGCATTTGTGTGAATATGTGTCTGTTTGTTTTTCTGTGTTCGTGTGTGTGTGTGTGTGTGTGTGTTTGTGTGTGTGTGTGTGTGTGTGTGTGTGTGTGTGTGTGTGTGTGTGTGTGTGTGTGTGTGTGTGTGTGTGTGTGTGTGTGTGTGTGTGTGTGTGTTCATACGTGTGTGGGCATGCATGTGAGCGTGTTTGTGCGTTGATGTCTAATCTTAGGTGCACACGTGTGTGTGCTTGTGCCAGTGTGTGCATGCATGCATGGGCATGCATTTGTGCTTGTGTGTGTGTGCGTTTATGTGTATGCTGAGGTGCACATGTGTGTGCATGCGTAGGTATGCATGCATGTGCGTGTTTATTCGGTTGCTACGATTCACAAGTGTGTGCATGCCAGTCTTTATAATTCTCACTTGTCGCGTCTGTTGTCAAGTCGGAGCTGTTCCCTCTCTCTCTTATTATCTCTACACAGCTGCACACCTGCACACCTGTTCAATGGGGGTCCTCACTTCAGGGCCCCCTCCAACAGCAGCAGCAAATTACCGCTTTGACGTCCTCTTCAAGCACTGTCAAGGTAAAACAAACCCATATTACAATCATAATCATTTTACATCTCATAATCCATTTGAAACCGAGGCCTCCTTGGTGATGGTGCAGGGTAAGGGGAGTGGCTGCAGTGTTTGCATCCCAGCCAACCGGAGCCGGGCGGAGCAGTCTGTCCCAACCTGTGTATTTGGACTCCACCATACTGTCGTCGAATTTTAGTGAAGGATTCGACTCTTTGTAAGTTGTAAGGAAGAGCTGGTTATCTTCGGTGTAGTGGTCGCTTTGGTCGGGGAGCGATTATCTGATGCTCGAGTTAGAGAGCAGGGGCATCAGTTGAAAAGCAGCATGAGTCGTGGCCCTGGTCGTATCGAAGGTTTTAAACAGAGAATGGAAGTGGAGAGAAATGAGGCTGTGGAATGCGGTTAGGATATAATAATAATAATAATAATACATTTAATTTAGAGGCGCCTTTCAAAACACCCAAGGTCACCTTACAGAGCATATAGTCATCATACAATTTTTTAAAAAACAAGACATTGTGGAAAAAGATAAATAAATAAATAAATAAACATAAGCAATAAGAAATAAATAAAACAAAAACAGGACAAAACTAAAAAACAATCAAAACAGTGATCAGTTAGACGTTGTGTGCGAGTTTGAACAGGTGAGTTTTGAGTTGTGACTTGAAGGTTGTAATGGTGTCTGACTGTTTTATGTGTGGGGGGAGGGAGTTCCAGAGCCTGGGTGCTGAACAGCTGAATGACCGGGCACCCATTGAAGTGAGTCGTGATGTGGGGATACATAGTAGTCCAGCAGAGGTTGAGCGGAGGGAGCGGGAGGGAGTGTATTCTTGGAGGAGGTCGCAGAGATAACTGGGGGCTAGGTTGTGGAGAGCTTTGTAGGTGAGGAGTAGGGTTTTGTATTGGATGCGGTAGTGTACTGGGAGCCAGTGAAGTTGAATGAGGACAGGGGTGATGTGGTCAGATGATTTGGTGCGGGTGATGATCCGGGCGGCTGAGTTCTGAATGATCTGCAGTCTGTTGATGAGTTTGGTGGGGAGTCCGGTGAGGAGGGCGTTGCAGTAGTCTATGCGTGATGTGACAAATGAGTGAACTAGGATTTCAGTGCTGGATTGGGTCAGTGATGGGCGGAGTCTGGCAATGTTGCGGAGGTGGAAGAATGCAGTCCGGGTGATGTTGTGAATATGGGGTGCGAATGAGAGGGTGTTGTCCAGGATGACGCCGAGGCTCTTGACTTTGGAGGAGAAGGGTACTGGGAATCCATCGATAATTATGAGTGGAGCTGGGGTGTGTTGTGATTTAGTGAGGGTGGATTTGGATCCGATGAGCAGGGCCTCGGTCTTGTTTCCATTGAGTTTCAGGAAGTTCCTGCTCAACCAGCTCCGGATCTCTTCCAGGCACGTGATGAGGGAAGTGGGGGGGATGGCAGCGGTGGGTTTGGTGGAGATGTAGACCTGTGTGTCGTCAGCGTAGCAGTGAAAATGGACCCCATGGTGACGGAGGAGTGTGCCCAGCGGGAGGAGGTAAGTGGTGAAGAGGAGTGGACCCAAGACTGACCCCTGGGGGACACCCAGTGAGACACCTGAACACCCGGACTTGTGGTTGCTTAGTTGAACAAATTGTTGACGGCCGGTGAGGTAGGATGTAAACCAGGAGAGTGCAGCACCAGTGATCCCAATGCCAGCCAGGCGGTCCAGGAGCAGAGGGTGGGAGATGGTGTCGAATGCGAATATGGGTTTTCATGAGCTTGTCTGAGGCAGCCGTGGCGGGCAGAGGTCCCTACCAGATTGATCTCACCTAACTGTCTTAGGCGCGCCGTAATGGCTAATCATCACAGCAGGCACACTGTTGCGGAGCAACCACAACACTCCATTCGTTCATTCTATGGACTCAAAATCATATCTTAATTATATGTTTTATGTCATCTGATAATTTGATGTGATGAACATAATACATTGGTTTAATTTATGTCATTTTAAAATAAACATCATGGGTGCATGGAAATATGGATATATATATATATATATAGATAGTTATCTACAAACTGACATGCATAAATGCTGAGAGAGAGAGAGAGAGAGAGAGAGAGAGAGAGAGAGAGAGAGAGAGAGAGAGAGAGAGAGAGAGAGAGAGAGAGAGAGAGAGAGAGAGAGAGAGAGAGAGAGAGAGAGAGAGAGAGAGAGAGAGAGAGAGAGAGAGAGAGAGAGAGAGAGAGAGAGAGAGAGTACACCTGCTTCATGATTCCAAAGTAATTATCTCAGAGTACAGGAGGCAGAGAAGCGTTGGGAAAAAGGAGCAGGGTTATAAAAGTTACAAATGAAATTCACGATGCACAAACAATGTACGTTTAAAATGAGGCTTTTTCCTTTCCGTAGGAGAGCCGAAACAAAATTATGATCACAGTGCTACTTCAAATCAAACATCCACTTTAGGATCTACGGGCACGTTTATATCCTCGACAAAAGCTGGGATATTCTAGTCTGCGATCCTCATGTCGCCATTCCTACGCAGTTTTGCTTTCGCCCATGGATGAAAGGAAATGAACTAACTAACTCATTAGCACTCATGAGCTTTTAACTTGCGTGGGGATTATTTATTTAACAAACACGCTCTCGTTACAACTTTCACTTTTCATAGTTTGAACAGTGCAAAAAAAACTAGGCCACCTCAGGCGACACTTCTCTCTGTGTCGCCTTTTCCCATCAAACTCTCCGATGGAGAAAAGCTTGCCTACGGTAGATGTTTCTGTTGATTGTAAAGGTGTCTAGACGTGCCTCAGACACCGTTACACTTCTGATCTCTGAGTCGATCACATCACACGCACGCACACACACACACACACACATACACACACAGACACACACTCACACACACAAAAAACGCACGCACACACACTCACACCCATCACACACATCACACAGACTATGAATACATCAGAGATAAGCTCACTCATCCGGCCGAGGAGTCTGACTTGGCACATTTGTGTTTTTTGAGGCGCTGAGGTACATCAGCAGTCCAATGTGCTGGTGATTAAAGAGAAAGGGATGGCTGGGCTGATCTGGGAAGATAGGTCTTTGTGTGTAGTGATTTTATGCTGATGTGACAGGGGGTATAGGGGAGATTTATGCACACTCTCACGCACAAACAATTTGCATGCGTGTGTTTGTGCTTGTGTATGTGTTGGTGTGTGTGCATGTGAGCTTGTGTGTGTGTGTGTGTGTGTGTGTGTGTGTGTGTGTGTGTGTGTGTGTGTGTGTGTGTGTACGTGTGTACGTGTGTGTGTCTTTGGGGGTAGCGTTGCCTGTCACAAAAGACGAAAATCTTTGGAGAAAGATTGTTTTTCTGCCAGGGAGTATTGGAGGAAATATGTAACACATATTATATTTTCAAAGGACTATTTTTTGGAGGGGGGAGGGCGGGTTAAAACTGGATTTGTGAAAGAATAAACAACTAAAAGGGTAGAGTGCATTCACAGCATCTTATTAGCAGCGCACCCATCCTCTCTGCATTATTTCATTCATGGCACAACAAGGTGATCATAAGTACAGAATCCAGCATGGATCAAAACTCTCAGGAGGCCAAATGGACCCTTCGTTGGCCAATTAGAGTCCTGATGTATGTGTTTGTTTGTGTGTGTGTGTGTGTGTGTTCGGGGGGGTTGTATACAGTATTACCATGGCGACAGTGCCAGAGGAGAAAGCGAGAGAGAGTGCGAGCGAGCAAGCAAGAAAGAGAGAGAGAGAGAGAGAAAGAGAGAGGGAGAGAGAGATAGAGAGAGAGTTAGAGAGAGAAAGAGATAGAAGGGAACAAAGCGTGCTGTATCTACTCCATATTTTGTCTCCTCCAGATTCCTCTTTTCATGTGGAAATGCACTCTATTGTACCCCCACCTTGCTCCTGGGGAGGGTTACGGCCGCCTGGCAGCCCCTCTGATGGATCCACAGGTGGGTGCCGGGATGGGGGTGTTCTATTTGCTTCAAGAGCTAGAAGGTGGAAGAGTGGACAATACAGAGTGTCAAGGAGAGGGGTAGGATGGACGGGGCTCAGATAAAGACTTTGTTTACCTGTTTGCTAATTTTTGCCCGCACTCTCAAGGGGCTGTAAAAAGTACTCTGTTTACGAGGGTGAGGAAAGTAATGATCCAGAGATCCATTAGCAAATGTACAAAAAAAAATCAAGTGACTCCATTACCGAGATTGGCTTAACATCTCGCTGGATGGGGAACAGCGTGCTAACAAACAAAGAAAATTTAGAAAAAAAAGTTTACAGGCAAAATCTCAGTTATAATTAGAAGGCTTGATGATCCTATCAAAGATTGGTCAATTTTTAGGCAGCTGATTGGTGTGCTGTCAACCAAAATGACCAGGAACAACAGACTTTTATTAGCTGTTCTAATCTCTAAAAACACAGCCCCGTTTTTTCCTTCACCTTCCACTTTTTTTACATTGACGTATAAGGCAAGCCAAGGCAATTCAAGTTCCATGTGTTGAAATGTGATCGCAGTGCTCCGATAATGATTACTTAGTGATATGCTTCGTCCCCATTGGTTCTTTTGTGGTCCTCCACAGGGAGCTGACAGGCCAAGGAGGTTTGGCTCTCAGCTGGACGCAATCCCCAATCACGGCAACTGTAGGGTATCATGGAGCTTGTTAGGTAAGTGGTCTACGTAAAGCAGAACACGTAACTCAATATATTAGGATGTGGATAAAGGCAGAGGGACTGACCAGCCGCCCACTCTTTGCCATCCCTAGCCTTTTGGCAAACAGTAAACTGCGACATATCAAAGCAAGGGATGTCGGTTGTTGACCCCTCAAGGCAAAATGGTGAGTAGGGGCATCAGTTTGATAAATACCTATTTATCCATATGGATCATCATTATGGTGCTCAGGTATTTAAACGTTTCATTCAACGGTTGTGAATCCAAAAGTTATAACTTTTCAAAGGAGGTTGATTACTTCATCCAGATAAAGGTGTCCATGCATGTGTCGCATCAAGGTTGAACTACTGAAGGCCAAGCCGGAGCATCCAAAGCTCTAGTATTCACCGAACGACGGCCAAATAATTCCAAACTGATTATTTTATGCTTATCTTTGACAGACATTCATCTTGTGCTTCCTTGAAAGGTCGCCCAGAAGCAGAATGCAAAAAGCAATGCCAAAGGAAAATAGGAAAAAGTGCTTTTTTGCTCATCTCATTGGCTTAAGTTGAGCATAGCAGGGAGAGGGAGCGAGCCACTGTACTGTTACCTCAACACAACGCTAGCATTTTCTAGCACATTCGGACATTCTCAGTGTGTGTGTGTGTGTGTGTGTGTGTGTGTGTGTGTGTGTGTGTGTGTGTGTGTGTGTGTGTGTGTGTGTGTGTGTGTGTGTGTGTGTGTGTGTGTGTGTGTGTGTGTGTGTGTGTGTGTGTGTGTGTGTTGGTGGGTGGGTCGGTGGCTTTGTGTGTGTGTGTGTGTGCGTCACTTCCGCGGAGTGAGCAAGCACTCCAACAGTTCCTCCACCAATTCAATTCATTCCGAGTGAGTCTTGGGTTTTCAAAGCGGGACAGGTTAGGTAGAAGTTGGCCAGAGTGATACAAACCGGGTGTGAGAGATGAAAGAACAGGAAAGGGAAAATGAAATTGAAAGTGGAGAAAAGTGAAGAGAGGGAAAAAAAGGGTCAACCTCAAAGAGCTTTGATGTTCAATAATAGCCACAAAGTGAAGGCCATCTTCCGGTGTCCTACAGCGCGAACACAGATCGGACGGAGTTTGGAATGAAGTGAGTGGGACTATGGAGGTGGAGGTGAGGAAGGCCTGTCTGCCCAGAACTCTCTCTTATCCGGTCCCTCTCACCTCGAGTCTCCCCCTGCTTACCTTTACAATTCCCACGACTATAGTCTGCCAGGAATACCTGTGTCTGTGTCTCTTAATGTCCGTGTGAGTGTGGGCGAGTGTGTGTGTGTTTGCTTGTGTGTGTGTGTGTGTGTGTGTGTGTTTGTGTGTGTGTGTGTGTGTGTGTGTGTGTGTGTGTGTGTACGTGTACGTGTGTGTGCATGCATGCATGTGTGCGTGTGTGTGTGCGGTGTGCAGGTGTGTGCATGTGCATGCATGTGTTGGTGTTTGTGTGTGTGTGTGTGGATGTGTCGCTGTGTTTGTGTGCATGTGTTGGTGTGTGTGTGTGCACTGTGCACGCATGCATCCATGTGCGTGCGTGCATGGGTTGGTGTGTGTGTGTGTGTGTGTGTGTGCGTGCGAGTGTGTGCAGACGGTGGCTGTTTGAAGAAGAGTTGGGAGTCACTTCAGGCCACCCATCAAACAGTGTGGCCATGTTTTTTGGCATCCTGCAGCCGGGCATCTAGAGGAAGCCACCATCACAGAGGAAGAGTTTCCTAGGTGTTCAAGGACGGGGAGCCCAATTAACACAAGCTGGAACATTCAAATCCCAGATCAAAGCTCGCGATGGGTTAGGGGATGATGACAGCAGCCTTGATCTCACCACAACACACACTCGCTCTCGCTTGGCCCTCTCTGGCACATACACGCAGACGTACATGCATGTATTCAAGAACACACACACACACACACACACACACACATACACACACAAACACGGAACGCACATCTGAACACTCCGATTTACAACAGTGCCCATGTAATTGGAAATCACATATATAAAATAATTGAGTTCAGGTAAAGCGAAGGATTAAAGGTGAACACACACACAAATGGAAACGCACGCAGACACAAGCGTAAACACAATGCAAACACAGAAATATATCAATACAAAAACCCATACACACACACACACACACACACACACACATACACCTACAGACACACATGCAAACATGAAAAAGCACATACATCTGAACATACCAATTTTAAACCAGTCCCTTGTTATTGCGTTTCACATGTGCAGAACCATTATGTACGCCGACACACTCATACACACATACACCCACACAGTCACACATACACACGCAAACACACACACACACAAAGGCAAACACCAAAACACACACATGCATCTAAACACAACAATTTCAAACAGGTCCAATGTTACTGTAAGTCACCTATCCATAATCATTTATTCAAGGTTAATGGTAGCCCTAAGGGTGAAGTAAGAGACAGAATTACGCAATATATACAGCGATGTAATGTCCACGTTCATTCACATTGCGTCGCGTAGGAAACCAGGTAAACTCCCCGCATTAACATGGACCCCAGGAGATGCGGGTGTGTCCTACCAGTTTCTCCTCCACAGAAAATGAGCCAGCGACAGCAGAGTGAGACACGGCAGCCCCAGAGTGACCCGCAACGGGGTGGGGGGTTGGGGGGGGGGGCTCCACTGATTTCTTTATAGAGGGCAGGACATGGGATCTAAATGACTAAGTCCTGCGGATCAATGAGGATTCTAATTAGCTACTATCGATCCCGGACCAATGTGCCACTGTAGTAGGCCACAGCCAAGCACCTCTCAAGCCACATCAAGCTCAACTCTAATAGCACATCGGCCCCTGTCTCAGATCAGTCACAGGCTAATATCAACCCATAGCACATAGCACACTTAGCCACCTTCTAAGTGCATCTCTTTTCCATTAGTACAACCTGGCATGCATGGTATTGATCCAAGCCTATTTTTGACATGCCTGCATTTTAGTATCCTCGTTGTGAGTCACTTGAATGGGTTCAATGTGTGGCAAGGTGTTGTTGCATTTCTGTGTTTTCCATGTTTTGAATGAGAGCTGCCTACAATGAGTACGCAGTAGTCCTCTGGCATGATGAGGTAAAATTATAGATAAATACAGTGATTTTATTGCAACTTGGCAGTCAGGAGACAATGATGATAATCAAGTCTTAAGTAAAATATCTCGTCAAAATGAGTGCGACATTTCTATTCTCAATGCCTCCTAAATGCTTATAATTGTCATAAGTTCATTTTTGTCTTTATTTTTGTTTTCTGTCTGTTCTCTTTGGAGGCTAGCCATTGTACGATGGCTTGTTTTTGCAATTGAATAGATAAAGGGTTTAAAAAAACACCATTGATGTTCGGATCCTAATTTTTATATTTATTTCCTATTTTTTGTTATTTATTTTGAATTCAGCAGAAGCTTTTATCACCTTACAGTAAGTTCAGTCATCGAGTCTATGTGGGATTGGTTTATTTGGCTGATTGCTTAGCTATTTTCTGGCTGATGAATGGCTACCTCTGTGGCGAAGGACTATTTAAGAGGACGTTTACCAGTGGTCGACCCTCAGCTCCTCCTCCATCCCAGTTCCCAGCCAAATGTGGACCATCTTTGTTGACTCATAGTCCCAGGAATTCATAGGCTTGGTAACGCTTTTATTTTGGTAATTTTTGTTTTGCCTTCTATGTTTGTTAGTAATAAAGAAAAGCTGCCTCTATATGTTATCTCTTGGTCCTCCTTGGCTTTGACGAGGCAAGAGGTCTCTGCTCATCTCTGTTTTGTTTATTGTTCTGGCTATCTGTATTCTCAAAGCTCTCTCAGGTGTTAAGAGTAAAAATCCCCTAAAAATCCTTTGTTTGATCTGCAATATTCAGCCCTGGCTGGTATTTCTTGGGAACAGGGAAAGGGAAAGCGGGAGACGTGCCTTTTAAATTGCACCTGTTTCCCCCAGGCTGTTGTGGCAGATGGTGGAAGGATGGACAGGTAAATATAGCCAAACTTCATCTGTCTACTGTAGCAGAGAGTGGCATGCAAGTGTGGGGATGATACACACAAGAACTAAAAGCATTGTTTTAAGAGTCCCTTGGTTCGGATCTTTGTCGCAGTCCGACATGAATAACCACTTTGGCCTCTTATGCAGCCCCGGCCTCAAACTTATTGAACTTCCAGAATATCCAATTTCTTACCAGACCAAACAGCCTTTTCTTTTGCCGTGGTCTGGCTCTGTTCGATTCGATATTGCAGCTATGTGTGCAATTCCATTCCCAAATGAATCTTCCAGTGCGAAGCCCATCTCGGAAAGATGTTCTCGTAGATTGAAGCCCGGGAATACCCGTCTGGAGAGTGACAGAGCAAAGTAATGGAGAGCAATTTGCACTTTTTAAAGTAAACTTTCTCTAATATGATTGGTAAAAACAGGATGAGAAGAATGACGGGCATAATTAACAGATACATGTGAAACCTTACAACCGAGTACATTTATGTCAAACGCTTTTGAAATATATTAGGAGCTACAGAACCTTATTAAGATCATCGTTTGACCTTTAGATCCTTTTCGCTTGCGTCAAACAAAATTACAATTATTATAATTCTATCTATATATATTGAAAAGACGGTAGCGCATAGTAACTGATAAAAGACAAACAAAAGGATTGGTTTCTAATTTTAAACTCAAAGGGTAAAGAAGAAAATAATCATACTTTGAACGATTCTTTTGAGCCTAGCAACCGGTATCCCACCTTTTTCTATAAAAAAAAAAAAAAGATAAAAAATAAATCCATGCTTTAACTCTGGTGATGATCCCCTCAAGGTAAAGCCGCTCTTCAGTACTAGATAGGATATCTAAATGTAAACGATTCTCTTTGTGACCAAGGAGAACACAGCTTATTGAAATTCTTATGCATTTCCCTTTAACTTAACTATTCGAATGACTAATGACTATTTCTTCCTTTGGCAGGCGGTTTTAACCATCCCGGCGTCCGCTGTACCCCGATACAGATCATTAATATCAAGCAGGTAGGGGGTACGATATGTGCCCAAGAAGGCAGGTGGACTGAGGACCTTGGGGCTCGATCCAAGTTATGCGCTGCCTCTTAAATACTTCAGATGCCAGGCTAACATCCTAGCCACTGAAGTTTAGTTTAGTTTCGTGAATTGGTTTCGTTGACAGGGACCATGTACAGAAAAGGTTCTTTACCAGAGTTAGCTGAATAGCGACTTTGCATCTGTGGTCCTGAGCAGGGAGTTCAAAGGGCAATAAAAAACATACTAAACATTATGGACAAGACTAAAAACAAAACCACAGCATCAACAACATTACAGGGTAAAAATACCCTCTATACATAGATAAATGCATCAAACATTTGGTGTTCTACATAAAAGGATCAATGATCGCATGATTGATTCTCTTTTAGCCATAACTTCAGAGACTTTTTAAAACTGTTAAGACTTGAACTATCGTTCCTGAATTGCTTGACATGTGTGGTTGGATCAGACATAAGTGTTACGCTAACATGTGCATACATTAATCAGAGAGGGGAGCTTGCTCCTTTGAGGACTTTTTCGATTATAATGTGTATTTGTACGTCCAGATGCATGAGAAAAATACATCCCCTACACGACAGTATTATGAATCGCTGGGTAAAACAGTACCTGTATTTATCGAGAAAGAAATACACACACAATGCCGTGCATCAAAAAACAATGTATTTCTACAACACCACTCATAGTAAAAGAAGGAGTGTTGTGGTATCTGTTCCTGCTATTCAAATCTTCCCCTTGTGTGATTGAATGTATTTTGAGATCCCCACAGTGTATTCCTTTCTAGAGTGTTCTCTCTCTCTCTCTCTCTCTCTCTCTCTCTCTCTCGCTCTCGCTCTCGCTCTCGCTCTCGCTCTCGCTCTCTCTCTCTACCCTCAACCCCTTCTGTCTCTCTGTCTCTGCCTCTATATCTCTCTCTCTCTCTGTCTTTCTCCCTCTCTCCCCCACTCTCTCTCCCCCACTTTCTCTCCCCCACTCTTGCTCTCTCTCTCTCTCTCTGCCTCTCTCTCTCTCTCTCTCTCTCTCTCTCTCTCTCTCTCTCTCTCTCTCTCTCTCTCTCTACCCTCAACCCCTTCTGTCTCTCTGTCTCTGCCTCTATATCTCTCTCTCTCTGTCTTTCTCCCTCTCTCCCCCACTCTCTCTCCCCCACTTTCTCTCCCCCACTCTTGCTCTCTCTCTCTCTCTCTCCACTTTCTCTCCCCCACTCTTGCTCTCTCTCTCTCTCTCTCTCTCTCTCTCTCGCTCCGCTCTCGCTCTCGCTCTGCTGGCTCAGTGGCTCTGTTGTGGCCTGTCAGGCATGCCCTAGCTTCTGGCCAACAGGTCCCAGTCCACAGCCCCACACCCACGCCCACACCTACCCACTCCCCACTGGGACCCTCCCTCGACAGCCATCACACCCATCCCCATCCAAACCCCCACCACCATCACCCCCACCCATCGCCCAGCTCAGTCTCCCTGTCCTTCAGACCCATTCCGCTGGACTGTGAAGGATCGGGACTGGGTAAAATGACAAGAGGAATCCACACAATGTTGTAGCGGACCAAACGGTCCTTTGGGAAAAGGGTGGGGGGGGGGGGGGGGTCTGTGTTTAAAACCATGTGTGTGTGAACTTGGGGAAAGAACACATCTGAAAAAGACAGGGAACAAACTTGTTTGGTTGTGTCTGTTCCAAAGGTCGCTACTCGCACAGCCTTCTCCATCAACTCTCCCGTTTCCTCATTAGCTCTCTAATGGCCTTGGTGGAAGCTCCTCTTTATTTACCCCTCTCTGTCAGTTTACCTCAGGCGATATTGTGTTCACCACCACTCAGTGCTCCGTTCAAGGTTTTGGGTTGTTTTTCGATAAGGTTTCTTACTGACAGACTGTGAATGAATAGCGTCTAAACGGTTGTTTGCGCCTCACTCAGTCCATTTCCATTTGTTGATTTATTTTCAGCGTTGAGTGTGTGTATCATCTTTTCTTGGAGATGTCCAACCGTGTGCTCCAGAAATTGTACTTTTTACCTCCTGAAAAGTGAATGTTACCTCAAAGCGCCGTTACCAAGGCTACTCTCCAGGCGACCTTTGATGACCTCGTGGAATAACTGCTAGTGGAAAAGCATCAAAAAATAAAGTTATATGGCCAGATGCCTTTTTAATAATTTAAGTGTGTTTTGCGCAGCAAATTTGTTGCTGTTTGCTCCGTTATTTAAATTTACTCATTAGCTTTAGTCCTATGTTAGAATGGCTAATTATCCTTGCTCCAAAACAAAACCTGTGTAAAGGCCGATTTAGGGTCGTTTTTGACGCAGAGACGTAAGCACGTAATTTACACAAGGGACTTGTTTTAGACAAGTTTTGATTTACGGTTCCTTAAGGATTGCGCGTGTTGCAAGGGGATTCTCCGCCAGAACAGTAGGGGGAGCAACGAACGAATCTGTGGGCGTGGAAGTGGAAATCGCTGTGAAATGTGAGACTCCTGAAAGGATGTGGTTAGCTGGCCAATCACAGTCTTTGCGAGCTGCGTAGGGCCGTAGTGTTTTAGTCGCATAGTCAGGAATTTTGGGCGACGCACTTAAGCACGTAAGGGGGGATATTTTACCGCGCAAGGGGGGGTTATGTATCTTACGTGCTTACGCGTTACTTCTAAAACAGAGCATATATCGGCCTTAAGACATGACCTTTTCATATCATCCAACGCATCTGTAATAATGCATTTACTAATGAATAGAGTACTGCGTTCATATATTCAGACACTTATTTTGTGCGTTCAAATGTTTTTTGTTTCAGCAAACATTGACATTTTCAGATATTTATCGTTCCCAGTTACGAACCCATATCGTTTTAGTGCTTGCGCAACGGCTATACCACGTAGAGTTCTTAATTAATTCCATTTTACATATGGCGTATTCCATAGAAATATCGGGGCGAAAAAAAAAGCAAGTTTCTGGAACATCTGTCTCCTTATCACAAGATTGCATCACTGTTGACTTCCAATGTAATTAAGATTTTAATAATAGTCTGGCAATTACCTGTCTAATGGGACGTTTATCAGCCTTCTTTCTGCAAGCTGTCTGTCTCGCTGGCTTGGTGGCCAGGGGAGAATTACCGGCTTCCTATAGCGGAGAGGGGAATGGATGTAGGGGGAGGGACAAATAGCTTGCAAAGTAGGACTGTCATTCTGTAACAGTTTGGGAGCCCGGGGTATTTTGGAGCAGCTTTGGGGATCCCTTACGTTTTCAGATGGAAGGTGTTTCCGAGGAAGCAAGCGCCAGAAGTTTTTGATCACTTCTCCCTCAGAGGGGGAGCCCAGGAAGCGCCTGCCACATGCTCCCTGTCACTGGAGCATGATGGGAGATGATAGGTACGGGCGCCGCGAGCAGCGGGGAGCGGAACCGCACGGAATATTTCCGGGGATCTGTCGGGTGAGTGGTGTGTCGGCGAGACATCCTTTTATTCCCCGGCGATTGCGCCTGAAGGGCAGCCGTTGCCATGACAACAGAGGGGAGATGGTCTACCCCACCCCCCCCCCCCCCCCCCCCCCCCCCCCCCCCCCTTCTGGGCATGAGGTCAAGGTTCAGTGAAACCCTGTTACTCCCTCTCTCTGCTCCAATGGCTGGTTATCAGAACACTGTGATGTCACCGCGTGTGTGTGTACGTGCG